>NC_142812.1:17987485-18262355 GCF_049724085.1 Artemia sp. Qi Xiang Cuo | reverse complement strand
TCTGGAAGAATTGGAAGATAAGTCTGCAAACCAAAATTAGAATATTAGAAGCTACAGTGATGACAGTGGTCAAATATGGCTCTGAAGCATGGACGCTCCGAAAAGCAGATGAAGATTTGCTAGATGTTTTCCAGAGAAATTGCTTAAGGATTGTTCTGGGTACCCGTCTGACTGACCGTATTTCAAACAATAGGCTTTACGAAAAATGTGGTTCAATACCGCTCTCTAGGGCTATAATGAAAGAAAGGTTGAGGTGGCTAGGGCACGTTGTGTGGATGAAGGATGACAGATTGCCGAAGATTGTTCTTTTCGGCCAACCATCTAGGGCTAAACGGAAAGCAGGTCGTCCCCGTCTGGAGTAGGAGGACGTCATAAAGAAAGATTTAAAGGAAATGGGAACTTCGTGGGCAGGTGTAAAAAGTGAGGCTTTGAATAGATTGGGGTGGAGGAGGAGCGTGCGTAGCTGTGTTGGCCTCAGGTGGCTTGGTGCTGCGGTGAGTCGTTAGTAGTAGTAGTAGTATTGATTTTTACAGGTTTGATGCTATACTTAAAATAGATTTAGTTTTTTGGGCTGATCAAATGTAACCTAAGTGCGTTTGTTAATGGAATAACAACAAGGAATAGATGCAGATACAAAAATTTTTTGTGATTGCAGGTCTCCGGAAGGCAGGGGGGAGGGTTTCAGCCCTGCTCATCTTGGTTTCTCCCTTTTTTGAGTTTGACTTGTTTATTTATTGTAATTTATTTTCATTATGAGTTTTACTTACTTACTGAGGGTGTTTTGTTGTAGTTTTACGCTTGGAACATGTTAACTTTATTTCTCTACATTTTTGGTTTGATATATATATATATATATATATATATATATATATATATATATATATATATATATATATATATATATATATATATATATATTAGCTCTTTACTTTTATTTTAAAACATTATTTCGTGGAAAAATGCTTTTAATCAACTTCTAAAAACAATTTATTTATCTTAAAGTTAAAAAAAAACATATAAGCAGTAAGTACTAGCGAATTCCTTTATCCTTTTATTGGTTCTAACCTCCTAACCATTCTTGGCCACACAATTATTGTGTTAAAGATAACCCACTCAGACTAATTGTTACCCCTGGCCTTACCATTGTTACCTCTGTCCTTAGATAACAAATAATATATAAAGTGAGGTTTTCATCTAGTTTACTATGTATTCTCAAGACCTATTTAAAAAGTTTGTTGTTCAAGACATCCAGCTGAGAGTCTCTCTTCCTGGATGAGAGGATAAATGGCTCTTGGCTTGAGGATTCCAAAAACTGTTGTTCTTTTTTATTTATGATAAATTTGGATTACTTTTCCGTGGGGGTTTGTACCCTAACCTACTGGACTGATAAACCCAGTTTTTTTTTTAGATTCTATTAACGTTTGCATCTATAGTATTTGAATAGACTAAGCTAATTTTAGGAAGATAGGCAGATCAAATTATATATTCGAGAAATACCACTCATCACAAAATAATATGTATTACAAACAGTCTTTTTTCTTGTTTACCATGGTCTTTTTCTTACTTTTCTTGTCATTTTGAACTAACTCTATCTGTTTAATCATTAAAAATAATATGTGCTGGTATCAGTGAAGAATAATTAAATGACTAGTCTTCGATTTCTTCTTTCAAAGAATACAGTTTCTTCAAGCATTTCAAAATATAATTTTGATAATAATGAAAAATACGTAACATTATCAATTTCACGTTTTTTTCGTTCTGAAAATACTTCTTGGAAAGAGGTAAGCAAAAGTTAACGTAGAGAGGAGTATTGAGGAGAGGCAAAATTCGCAAAATGATTTAAAAAAGATATAAACGTTTAAGATTATGGTTAGCACCTCTACTTGGGGTCTCTTATATCCTAACTTCCTATTACTTTCTGTAATCAACAGTCACCAATCCCCAAAACTTGTCCACTGTTTATTTTTAAGTTATAGGTAACGGCTATTTATACTCTTAAAGCATATTCTATGTTTAATAGAAAAGATTCTCTTTCAATAGGCTCGTTTTTTAGTACTAAGATCTTACATCTAAGATCTTGGATCTTTCTGCAAAGATTATTGTTTTTTAACTCACCTTTGTTCTAAGATCTTACATCTCACTGATGTTAGCAAAAAGTGTGAAGACCGCCACTTTTCTGCCATATAGAACAATGATGAGAGAACTTTGATGATCTACTCATCATTGTTCTCAGACCGCTGATCAGAGCAGAATTATTAAAGACTTTTGCAAAAAAACGACCAAAGTTGTCAGTTTTAAGCTTTTTCTGAAAAAATATTTAAGATATTAGCAAATTTATGAGTGAAAAACGCCCCTAATAAGAGGTGGAAGGGTGAGGGGTCCAGACCATTCTTATGTAATATTAGTTTATTTGTTGTATATTTTTTTATATTAGTTTTTGTTTTTTATTATATAATATTAGTTTACTTACGCTTTGTATATTTTTTTAACTGTTAAGCGTTTTCTGACAAAAGATGTAAGATCTTAGCACATTACTACTATTGCTAACAACTCACTGCAGCACCAAGCCACCTGAGGCCAACACAGCTACGCACGCTCCTCCTCCATCCCAATCTATTCCAAGCCTCCCTTTTTACGCCCGCCCATGAAGTTCCCATTTCCTTTAAATCTTTGTTTATGACGTCCTCCCACCCCAGACGAGGACGACCTACTTTCCGTTTAACCCTAGATAGTTGGCCGAAAAGAACAATCTTCGGCAATCTGTCATCCTTCATCTGCACGACGTGCCCTAGCCACCTCAACGTTTCTTTCATTATAGCCCTAGAGAGCGATATTGAACCACATTTTTCGTATAGCCTATTGTTTGAAATACGGTCAGTCAGCCGGGTACCCATAACAATCTTTAAGCAATTTCTCTGGAAAACATCTAGCAAATCTTTATCCGCTTTTCGGAGCGCCTCTGCTTCAGAGCCATATTTGACCACCGTCATCACTGTAGCTTCTAATATTCTAATCTTGGTTTGCAGACTTATCTTTCAATTCTTCCAGACTTTTTTCAACTGTGAGAAAACACCCTGAGCCTAGAATTGGATATTCTATTTTTAACATCTTCACTGCTCCAACCGTCATTACTAATAATACTACCAAGGTAAGTGAAGCTGTCCACCTGATCAATCTTTTCATTACCCAACTTTACCTTTTCATCTTCGCTTATTCCTAGCCTTAGTGATTTAGTCTTTTTAACATTAATTTTCAAACCTATTCTAGCACCCTGAACTTGCAAAACCTCTGAAACTTCATTCATTTTGCTCACACTCATCTAGGATGCTTAAATCATCAGCATAGTCTAAGTCCAGGGAACTTTTTCCTCCCCATTTGATTCTGTGGTCTCCCATTGCCTTTCCTTTGCTCCTTAAGACAAAGTCCATCAAAATAATCCATATAAAGGGGGATAGAACACAACCCTGCTTAACTCCTGATTCAATACAAAACCAGCTACTAACTTCATTTCCTATCTTAACCGTAGCAATGCTATTTTCGTACATAGTACTAATCACTTTAATGTATTTGTCTGGTATACCATACAAGGATAAAAACTTTACTAAAGCTCTTCTATCAACAGAATTGAATGCTTGCTCATAATCTATAAAACTAAGGACCAAAGGTGTTTGATAACTCAGGCACTTTTCAATTATTAACCTAAGAGTGAAAGTTTGGTCGACACATGCTCTACCTTTTCTAAAACCGCACCGTTCTTCTCTTAAAACTTTGTCTACGGCATCTCTCAGTCTAAAAAGTGTCATATTACTAGTAATTTACTACCTACAGAGACCAGACTAATCCATTGATAATTACCACACTCACTTTTATCACCTTTCTTGTAAAGTGGTTTAATTAAGGTTTTCCTAAAATCGGTAGGTACTTCCCCTTTTTCAAAAATCATATTCATAATCTTCAGTAACCTATTTCTAACCTCAGAGCCACCATATTTACGAAATCATTTACCACCCTATCAGCACCTGGAGCCTTATTACTTTTTAGTACTGTTGCTAATTCTTCCTCACAAAACAAATCTTCCTTCACATCGAATGTATCACGAAATTTTTCATTTTCCTCTATATCTCTTCCTTCAACTCTATCTCGGTTAAGCAAATTCTCAAATATATTCGGCCCATCTCTCTTTAGTTGTTTCCTTATTGCTAATTGCGGCCCCATTCCTATCTTTAACTGGGTTAAGTCCACATTGACTACTTCCTATCAATTTGTTAACATGCCAGTACAATATTTTACTATTATGCCTTCTAGCTGCATTTTCTGGATCCTCGGCTATTTTATCCATGGCCTCTACTTCACACCTCCTTAATTCATATTTTAATGCTTTCTCCACTTTCTTTATATTCCTTTTGTTTTCATATGATCTATCACTAAGGTAATTCTTGTACAAGTCCTTTCTCCTTTCTATCAAACATAAAACTTTTTCACTAATATTCTTAGCTGCAGTTCTAGCTTTCTTCCCTAATACACCTTCAGCAACTTCACAAATTATTTTTCTAAAATTATTCCAACCATCTTCCACGTTATCAATTTTTAAACTCTTGAGTTTAGTATTCAACTGTTCCTGGAAAGTTTTTTTCATATTCTTATCCTGGAGTCTACCAACATCATAACTTCCCGGGAGGTAGTTACCCTTCCGATATTTCAGCTTTAAATTAACCCTTGACACTACTAGAGGGTGATCTTTACTCTTAACATCAATAACGGCACTCCTATATACCCTAGTATCTTGTATTGATCCTGCTAGTCTTTGGTTTACAAAAACATAATCAATAAGGTTTGCTGTCTTACCATCACGTGAATACCAAGTTAACTTATGAGCCATTTTATGACCAAACACCGTATTGGTTATAACTAGATTGTGAATGGTCTGGACCCCTCACTCTCCCACCTCTTATCTCCCGGTAAGATACTATGTAAAGATACGCATTCAAACGTGTCGAAGGTTTGTCGAAGGTTTTTTACTTTTAAAATCACTTATGAAAATCATTTAGATGTAAGTTACAGGAAAAATGTGAGACCAAAGGTTTCTCAAGACTCATTTTAAAGGTTTATAGCCCTGTTTGCTCTGCTAAAACGCTGTACCAGTACATGGCAGGTAAAACAATTTTTTTTTCATTTTGTCAATTTTGCCATTTGGCTTTTTTTTTGTTAAAACATCATTTTTTCCCGGATAAGCCTAAGAAATTAAAAACTTAAGAGAAAAAAACCTAATCAAACTAAGCATGCTAAGATACAAAAAGAATCGGATTAAACATGAAACTTAGAAACTTTTTCCGCATGTGACCTATGACCTTCATATCACAGGTCTCCTGAATCACTGCTTTCGTTCGAAAAGGCAGTAAGTGGTGGGGGTGTAAATCATCCAAGGGTTCCCGTTTTTCACCCTCAGCTTTCTCCATGTACCTATTTGGAGCTGAGTCAACTCTGGTTGAGCTTACAGAGTCACTTCGCTAACCCCTGTCCCAAACCAATTAATCAGTAACCCGAGGACTCGAACCCTGCCTCATGGACAAGGTTTCAAGTCCGTTGATCAAATGGAGGTTCTCTCAAACTGACCTAAATGGGAGGTTTTGTAATCGTGAAGTGTTATAACCAAATTACTTTTTCAAGTTACAAGGATTAAATATTACTTTGTTTTGGACTTTGAAAGTGCGTAATTTGATGCAAATGTAGATTTCTACGTGCTGGTTAAATCACTCATTATAGCTGTTGCTCAAACAAAGATTGAAGAAGGAAGGACATGGCTACAGGCGTCAGTGGACTAAATATTGGGAGACCAGAAAAGTTTTTCGCTATCAATAATTGCTCTTAAAGACAATGCTAGGCAAATGTCGATGGAAAATGCAAAATTAATAAAAGTATCTACGAAGTTTCAGAATAATCTAGAACAAGAAAATTTGCGGAACAACGATTTGCGTATTAAGCTTTTGGACTCAGAACTGAGAGAAAGGAGGTTCAATTTGATTGGACATGATCTAACTTTTGAAAAAAACTTTCAATCTGTGCTTAGCAACGTAAAGTCTCTTCTCTCAGACAAATTTTAAATTATCGAAAATATTTCTCTTACGAAGTGTTATCGCCCTACAAGCAAAAGCAGTGCCAGAATCACGAGTAGGAAAACTATTGGTCGACAGGCTCCTGTTATTATATCGCTAGACAACGTCCATAGCATTCAGGCAATTCTAGGTGCCGTGAACAAGTTGAAGGGAAGTGGAATACGCATTTACACTGATCTACCGCCCAAGCTGAATTCTCTGTGGATTGAGCTATTTGTCCGGGTGCTAGGTGTTGAAAATGTGAAACTTACCACGACGGAATGGGGCAAGTACGAAAATTAGCCTACCCCCTCTAAATTTACCATGTTGATTCAAAAAATACCATCGGTCCTTGCTTGCAAGGGTTGGAACACTCCGAAACTTGACATTTTATTGTATTTTGGTGTTTCATGCAAGAAAATACATCTTTCACAAAGTTTGAGGTGCAGTCTTCCGCTCAATTACGACATAGAAATGCCTAGAGGCCATAGAATGTCTTCATAACAAACTAACATGATTAGTTAGGAAAATGGCAGAAATGACGCAGGTAAAGAAACTAAACAAAGTAAGAATTAACACTATTTATTTAATGCTCACATTCCAAAATTCATTATCTTCTTATGTAATATTCATTAGGACCATTCTTATGTAATATTAGTTTGTTTGTTGTAGTTTACTTACGTTTTGTATATTTTTTTTTATATAAAAAAAACTAATTTCTCAAATAAAACAAACAAAAGTGCCATATTCTCGAAATGCAAAATGTTTTTTCTTCCCACGATATCAGCATAGCTAAATTGAGGGGGCTGCCACTCAACTAGTACCCTGCGGATATTTCATGAATATTCCTCCCGGGTCTCTTACTAAATCTTTCCAATTTTACTAAGTTTAAGCGTATGAGATCGATTTGTAATTTCACACACAATTTGTGCTGAAATGTGTTAGAAATTTTGTGCTGCATTTTTGCAGCATAGCTGCTATCATTTACGCCGCATCACACCTTTGCATGGAGCTGTTGTGTAAAACCCTGTTTCTGCAGCTTAGATGACTTTCTCTTATTTGGAACTAGCATAAAATAGATATTGTTCCGGTGCATATTTGTCTCCAAACATTTTTTTAGTTTCGTTTACCATTGGTATTAGTTGTTATTTCCTTTAGTTATAATTATTTACCCTAAGCTGTTCAATTTTAAATGTACGAAAACAAGGAAAGTCAGCCAATCCTGCCAAAAACAAATATCTGTGTTCTTTTTTTTAAACCTATTTAGAAAGTTTTCTTTTTAAGCCTTTTTACTCATCATAAAATCATTATTTGAGATTTTAAAAGTAAATCTGTCATATTTTTTTTTGAATAGAAGATGCCCTGCCAAATGAGGATACGAGTCTGTTTAGAAGCACTAATCCCTTTTTATTATCTAAAGATGACGTTTTCCTAGAGAAGAGTTTTTCTAGAGACGCATCTGCTAAGCTTGAACCAGATTGTCGTCCTCATAATTCAGAGTCAAATATTAATATGAACAGTGGTATGTTTTTTAGTATCTTTTTCTATATTTCCGTGACCAGGTAAAATATTGAATTTTCAACTTCTTGGCGAAATAAGGCAGAAACTGAAATATGCTATTAGTGGATGATCCACAAGTCAGTAGACCTGAAAATATGGGTGGTTAACTTTGCGAAAGTACAGAAGTATATTTATTTCAGTTGGAGTTTTCAGAGACTGGAATAGTGGGGCCATTGCATTTATTTGCCTAAACTGGATCTTTAAAGAAAAGCCAGTTCAAAGGTTGAGACTTTTGGTCTCTTCCAATATTTTAAAAAGCATGGTATAACTTCAAGGAATCCAAAATTAGCCCAGATTAAAAGCTAATAAGGCTATAATAATCCATTTATTTTGCTGTTAAGTATGCAAAATAAATGTTTTTATTTTGTTTTGTTTTTTTCATAATGAATATTTTAGTTTTCACTTTCTAAAAGGATTCAGAGGGGCGTTGCATATTCCAATGAACTCCATGAACAAAATGGCAAACTTAATTTTATTTGGAGCTATTTTCTAGCTTAGAGAACTCAATGCTTTCTGATAAGTTTGTTCATTTTAAAAATGAGATCTCTTTTGTTTCTGTTGCAAGGATTTACTTACACGTACAAAAAAATTGAGCATTAGAAAAAGACACACCTTGAGAATAAAAAAATAACACACCTTTTATTTAGAAATATTTCAATATGCTTTTCTATAATCATATCCAGGGATCGGCCGCCGCCACTCTTTGTCAATTTTGTTACTTTTTTTGGGACCTGTCACTTTTTGTCACTATTTCTGTCATTTTGTCACTAAAGTCACTTTTTTTGATGTTTCGGACCTAATCTCTTTGGTGGAACAGTATATCATAGTTGACTGTCGACTGTTGCATAATTCATCAGTAAGGTGAGTCTTTTTTGATAGTTTGGACTGTATTTCAAGACGCACGATGACTATGGCTGTGATAAACGTGGTTAGTGTGTGTGTATTAAAATCTAGGCTCTTGCAAATAAGATGATTGATTGATTGAATTAATTCTACCGTATCATAACTGCCTATGGTTATTTTCAGGCCGTTGATTCACTTAGCATCCATTCTTGCCTGGCTGCTTAGCAAATAGACAGTTAGGCCGAGATTCCTTCTGTATGTTTTCAGTGTTAGCCAGTTTCTTTGATTTTAGACCATTTCCTGCAAAAGGCATGCATGCCCAAAGGTCTGAGGGCGTCAAAATGTAAGATTAAACTCGTGTTTTCATTTGTTTTGTCAGTTTGTATTTGTATTAACTTTATGTGTTTTCGAATTCCGTCCTAAAACCCATTCTTATTTCAGGTCGCTGTAAATAATGGGCAAGACAAAATTTTTGGAGAGCTGGCTCAGTAGGGAAGACGGCGCTGGGCATAAAGTGAAAGAGTGGTGCTCAAAAGGGAGCGACAATAACAGCTCGTTCTATTGTAAAGTTTGTAAAAAGACACTCAGTTGCCAGAAAGGGTTCTAGGCCCTTCTTCAACATGCAGCCGCACAAGATCACAAAAAGAATGCTTCTGCCATGTGAAACCAGCGTTAGTTGAGACTCGCTGCATCAGCTTCAACCGGAAACCACCCAAACTCACAGAGTGGCGATAGCATACCACGAAAGAATCTGGAAATGCTCTGCGAGCGAGATGCAGCGTCAAGGGCGGAGAAAGTTTGGGTTTTAAAGACTATAGCTAGTTTTTTTGCTGCAGCTTCGTGTGATCATATTGCCGAGGTGTTCCGAACAATGTTCCCCGATGCTGTACCAGAATGCTTCTCATTAAATGCTAAAAAAATTACATACTTGCTGACAGAGGCTATTTATCCGTACTTTCGAGAAATTCTAGTCTAAGACATCCAGAAATCTGACTTTGTGCTGGAATATGATGAAACAACGAACAATGATGGGGTAAAGGAGCTCCAAATAAGAGTTCGATACTGGTCAAAAGAGCGGAAACAAGTTGTTACTCGGCATCTTCGGACATATTATATGGGACATGCAACCAGTGAAGATCTGAGTAAGAAAATCCTGCAGAGTGTTGAAGATGAAGGACTTTCACTTGAGAGATTGCTGATGCTTGCAAGTGATGGTCCAGCTGTCAATAAGAAAGTGTGGTCAATCGTAGACTCAGAAAAGAGAAAAAGGTATTCAAAAGGCTTATTGAATATTGGAACCTGCAACATTCATGCAGTGCATAATGCATTCCTGAAAGGGCTACAAGAACTCGGGGAGGAGTGCTCTGATATAATCATCGTTGTTACCTGTTATCGTCATCGCTGTTTACCACTTTTTTAGCGGATGGCCAGCCCGTTCTGACGATTTCAACCAGTGCCAACGGAAAGATAAAGTTCCTCAGCATAAGTTTGTCAAGCACGTCCCCACGAGATGGCTCATAGGGGAAGCAGCAAGCCGCTTGATCGAACAGTGGCCTGCATTTATAGAATATTTCCTAGAATTCGTGCCAAAGAAAAATATTCTGAAGTACCTGATGTCAAATGGAAAATATTTGAGAATTGTAAGTTGGCTAAAAAATCAAACAATGAAAGCCGAAATTGAGTTCATTGTAAGCTCTGTAGCAACTTTCACCGCTTTTACTGGTGTATAATAACGACAGGAGCCGTTAATTCATGTGGTACACTTTGATCTGAGACGGTTATGCACAGTTCTTTTGGGGCAGATTATGCCGGCTGATGATGTCAATCTCCGGATCCTCGGTGGTTTTGTGGGCTTAGATAGTACTGCAGATGTTTACCTACAGCAACCCTTGTGTAATGAAAGGGTCCTGGCTGCCCTGGATTCTTCGAAAGTTATTCTGAAAGACAGGAAATTTTTCCCCCTGAGGATCAGGAAGAATATCAAAGCTGCTGTACAGTACCTGCTGACAAAATGCCCTTTGAACAACGAGTTTTTCCGAAGCCTTGCCTGCCTAAGCCCTCCCAGTTCAGGTTGCCAAAGAGCGAGTTGCAGTGATATCCTCCGCATCGCGAGAGAATTTTCATTTGAGACGGACATCGAGCAAGTCCAGGGAGAATGGTTGTTATTACAGTCAAATCCCTTGCCGCCACCCAAAGAGAGTCCTCGAATTGACAGCTATGGGCAAAAGATCCTGAAACTGAAAACACCATCTGGTGAAACGAAATATCAGGCCTTAGGTTGGATCGTCCGGGCAGTTCTGTCGCTTTTTCTTGGAAGTGCAGACGTATAGAGAGGATTTTCTCGGTCAGCTCTGCTGATGACTAGCCTTCAAGCGCGTACAGAAGAGCGGACGCTGAATGCTAAGGTTTTTGTTGCGGATGCGGTCCGTGACTGTGAGAACAAACCAGAGCGTGTGCTCATCATAAAGAAGCTGCTTTGTCTGGCTAGATCAGCTAGAGCCAGCTATGAACTATACCTTATTAAGCGAAGACAGGAAGAATTAGAGAGAGAGAGAAGTTTGAAGCTGACAAGAAAGTTGCTGAACAAGAAATCCAGAAGATGGCGCGGAAGAAGCAGAAAATAGCGGACCTAGAGTCAGACATTGTACGAAAAAAAGAGATGGTTAAGCAGAAGAAGGGAATAGGCGATACCCTTCTGAGAGAGGCAGGGGAACGAATAAAGAAAGCTGTGGAAGAGAAGGACTTCTTGAACATTGATCTTGCTCAAAGTATGCTGGAAGCAGCATTAAAAGCTCGCTCCAAAGAAAGGGAAAGGGCAGATGATGCTGATTGGTTGAAGCACTTGTTCTAAAGACAAAATCCGAGCTAATTGATCGCCTTTCGAAAAAGTCAAAGAAGTGATGACATGATGTCCAGTGATTGATTATATCTAGTCGTGGCAGACGCTTCTTTTTCAATAACTGAAGTTTTTTCTTTACCGAAGTTCAGTTTTCGTTCCTAGTACCATAATCGAAGTTGCACATTTATCGAAGTTATCGTTTTGTATAAGTAAATAAATAAAATCAGTTGAAGAAAAAAATAAGGATTTCAGCCTTTCTGGACTTTTTGAGCTCTCATAGGCCACTGATGATCTTACGGTAGTAATTGGGATCCTTGTAATCCATCTGCCTATGCTCTGACGGCTTCTGAGTAGTCACTTTTTGTCACTTTTTTGGTGTCCTCAAGTAACTAAAGTCACTTTTTTCGCGCACCTCGTTGCGGCTGACGCCTGCATATCTATTTCTTCCAAAAACGCTTTAGTTTTTATTGATTTTAATGCAACACTAAGAGCCAAAGATGGTGAAATAAGAATAGGGTGCAGTCAGGTGCAGGAGATAGATTTCTCTGTAACTTTATTCATCTTATCTTTTTTAAATAAGTGAAGTGCTTTAAAACCCCTTTTCATTCAAAGTCAATGAGCCTTGTGTTTCATGAGTCATTCCTAGGAAATTAGGACTAAAAGTCAAAGTTTAACATCAAGAACAATTTAAAAAAAAGTACTTCGGCTCTTGATTCAGTATCAGAGAAATAAAGAATTCTTAGAGGAATCAGAGCAACGTGTCAAATTTGCTGTTATTAATTAATTAATAACAGGAATTAATTTTTATCGCTGTCATAAATTACATTTATAAATTGCTGTTATAATTATAAAATTAATTCTAATTTTAATTAAATATTAATTAATTTCCTACCCAAGAGTCTTTAAAAATAAATGTATTTAGCTGTGTAAGGTAAAAACTGTTAAAAGCGGGGTGATTTATTTTGAATAAATTCTAAATTATTTCAGAATTCCCCGTTTCAACGTTCTATGATAACACTATCTGCAAAGAAGAATGTGCACCATCTAGTATGTCTGATCTGTCGAGAATATGTCCAAGAAAAGAAACAAATTTGAATTTTCAACATGAAACACCAAGTAACATTAGGGTATTACCTGAAAATGATGTAGCAAAACATGAAGATGTTCAATCTGAAGAAATATCTTTCAAATGTGATATATGTGAGAAAACATTTAGCCAAAGATTCAGCCTATCAGCTCATCAAAGAAGTCATACTGGAGAAAAACCTTTTGAGTGTGATATATGTAAAAAATATTTTACATCAAAATGTGGTTTATCTTATCATCAAAGAACTCATACTGGAGAAAAACCTTTCGAATTTGATATATGTAATAAAGGTTTTACTTCAACTTCAAATTTGTCTTTACATACAAGAACTCATAGCGGAGAAAAGCCTTTAGAATGCTAAGTATATGAGAAAAGATTTAGCCAAAACTTATACATATCAGCTTATCAAAGAACTCAAACTGGATAAAAACCTTTCCAATGTGATATATGTAAGAAAGAATTCTGCCAAAAATCCCACCTAACAGCTCATCGAAGAACTCATACTGGAGAAAAACCTTTCGAATGTGGTATATGTGGGAAATGTTTTACATCAAAATCCGGTTTTTCTTATCATCAAAGAATTCATACTGGAGAAAAACCTTTCAAATGTGATATATGTAAGAAACGTTTTACGTCAAATCCAGCTTTGTCTGCACATAGAAGAACACATAGTGGAGAAAAGCCTTTTGAATGTGATATATGTGAGAAAACATTCCACCACAAATCGAACCTAACAGTTCATCAAAAACTTCATACTGGTGAAAAACCTTACAAACGCGTTACATGTGAGAAAACATTCAGCGTAAAATCCACCTTATCTTATCATGAAAGAACTCATAATGAAGAAAAACCTTTCTAACGCTATACATGATAGAAAACATTGCCCCAAAACTCCCACTTATCTTATCGTGAAAGAACTCATACTGAAAAAAAATTTCTCACACTGTATATGATGGAAAAATGTCCCCCAAAGCTCCCACTTATCTGCCCATTGAAGAGCTCGTACTTGAGAAAAACCTTTTGAATGTGATAAATGTAGGGAGCGTTTAGATCAGTCTCCACTTTTTCTAATCATCAAGGAATTCACACTAGAGTAAAATCTTTCAAATGTGGTTTTTGTAAGAGAAATTTTGTTTTGAGTTACGATTTATATCATCGACACAGAATTCACACATGTTAAGAACTGATGGTATATGAGATATGTGAGAAATATTTTACATCGAGGTGTAATTATTTTATATTAAAACACTCTTAAGGTGTGTTGTATGAGTCTATTGGGTGTATTTTCAATGTCTACTTTGTGTTCAGTTTTATTTTACTACTTACTGTTTACTGTGAAAGTAACCAAAAGTATAAATTTCAGTCCTATTTAAAATAAAAAAAAAAAATTTCTATGTCTATTTATGCAGGGAAAAAGCTAAGAAGATGTTTTCTTATAATATACTCCAATTAGTATATTTAATATGTTTTGTTGTTTCATTAAGTTCCAAAAATTATTATAAAGTTATGGTTATTTCATTGAAAAATTGAATTTTACTTATAGTTGCTTACCATAAAACATTTGACTCAAAAGATATGAACCATTAACATTAATGTATATTTATCACGAAGTAGGGGAGAGAAGAAATTTTGCTGGCAGGTTTAGGTGTCGGACCATTGGAACAAAAGAAAATCAAACTTTTATCCAATAAATAATTTAGAACTTACAACCAGAGTCTTCTGGCCAAGAAAAACATAATGGAAAACAAGCTTGTATTTTCATGTCAACTGTCATTGTTAAAGTTGACCCAAAAAAAACAGAACCAACAGAATAGGAGTTTTTTGGTCAAGAGGAAAATCATGTTAAAAAAAAAAGGTTGGATTTTTCTGCATCCCCTGCCTTCCCCTCCAAATAAAAGTACCTGAGAAAGTAGCAAATTTTTTTTGTTCCTGATTGCTTTAAAACATACCCTGATATCTTCGGGATCAAGAGGCCTTTGACTGTGCCAGAGCTCATCAGGATAATAAATAGAAGAAGAGAAATATTTTTGCCGACAAAACAAGATCCCAATAAAAGATACTTTTTTTTATTGTGAACCACTTGAAACTTTAAAGTACGAGTTCCTATGCCAGGGATATCTTACTATACAAAACTAAATTTGGTTTTTCAGCAAGGGTCCAAGAATTGATAAAAACAGTGCTAGTTGATGCATAAGTTCATCGAATATGGGCATTTCCATTTCTCTGTATTTGAAGGATTCTGAAAAACTTAAAAAGTAGTTTAAATATTGTCGTGAAACTTACTGAATTCATGGTTGGCAAAAGACTATTAAGAGCTTTGAGGAAGCTCTCATTTATTGTTCATTTATTTTGTTCAGGCCATTTAAGGGTAATCCTGCTTCTCTTCTTATTTTGTTTTGCTGGTTATGTGCTTTCAGTACACCAGTTTTTCAAAATTCTACTGATATGGGAAAAATCACGAGGCAGTTTGTTTGCAACATTTTTTCAAGAACATGTTGGATAAACTGTGAACCTGTAGTTTTGTCCGTTCTAAGTTTTAACTTTTCTCTTTATTTTGGAATTATCTACAACATCTCCGGAATGGCTAAGATCACTGGGGTAAAACTTTCAGGGAATGGTGAGTGAAACGTTGACTCATGCCAAAACTTGCTATTTGCACATAGGTTGTTAAAAGGGTGTATCAGAATTATCTGAGGAAGGGGTGGCAGTAATAAGTACTTAATTTTCAAGTTTATTAACACTAATACTGTAGTGTTAGTCGGTCAATGGATCAAGCATAACTGTTTAAAAATTTATTTGCTTATGCTCCTTGCTAGAGGGAGAATGCACAACCCAAGATGAATTAAGCAAAACTTACCAGACATATCCAAAGTTTGCATCTGCATTAAACATTGGTACTGTTTTTCTTTTTCAGAAAAACAGATGATAAAAAAGAACAGAAATAGGTCCGTCAAAAACAGGTAGCCTGTTTCTCCTCTCCGTTCTGTTTTTTGGAAAAACAGAAAGAGGTTTGACAAAAACAGAAACAGAGGTAAAAACAGAAACAGTGCCGATGCTTAATCTGCATTAGATAACAGAGGGATTTACTCCAATTTCTCAAGAGACAAACATTTTCAAATATCAGCTTCATGGAGAATTTACAGACTATTTATCTTATTGGTAACGATAGGGACAATCGGTAACGATCATGTATTGATTTGCTACAATAATTGTACCACATTAATACAATTCGCAGCTCATATGCTGGATGTTTAAAGTTTTGCAGAACTCCACTCCAAACGAACTAAAATTATGTTAAGCGACTACTCGAGCTGACCTTCGATCTTACTCCCCCAAACAAGAAGCCCAAAGATTCCGTAGAATTTTAATCTCTTCTTTGAATATTATTCCTTGTACCCTCAATCCTAAGTACTATAGTTCAATCTTTAATATAATTTGTTGTAAAATTATGTTTAAAATACCAATAGCAAGCCAAAATGTTGTTTGTGAAGGAGAAAAACCAAAAGTATTTTTAAATATTTCTTTCTTGACCAATACCAAAACACTGAATTAAAAGCGAACAAAAAGTATTTGAAAAGACTTTCTGCACATGAAAGTTTCAAAAAAGTGTAATGCTATATTTTCTGATATTTCATATCTTGCCTCTGCTGATGACTTGTTTCTTATCAGCCGTACTAAAACTGGTCTATCATCGTTTCTCGTGTTGCTACTTCTTTTTCGGATATAGGCCTTTCTCTTAATGTAGATAAATGTGAATTTCTTTCTTTTAACTAAAATTCTAGTACTCCCCTTCGTTGTAGTGGCTTTACTATCCCTCTCGTAGATTCTCTTCGATGGCTCACTATTTCTATTACTAATAGTCTTCCAAGCTTGCGCCAGCCCACTTACTTAACTTAGAACTTAGTTCCTCCTGAGCCATTGGTGGTGCATAGGGCGTCGACGAAGCCTTTCCACTCGTCTCGAAGCAATGCTGCAGCGGTGACACCTTCCCATTCAGGTATTAATGAGGTCTCAGCCGTCCTCAGATCTAGATCAAAAGTTTGCCGCAAAGTGTTCTTTGGACGACCTCGTGTTCCTCTGCCGCCTGGTTTCCAGTCGTACACTGTCCGAGGAAGGCAGCCTTCTTTCATGCGGAGTACATAGCCTAAATATGACCACCTCTTCTTCCTCAGAACAGCAGTAATGAGAGGCTGTCCCGTTCTATTCCGAATTTCAAAGTTACTGTCTCTCTGTTGCTAACTTGTGTTTAAAATTCTCCTCAGGCACATATTTTCCAATGCAATAATTCATTCGGATATTTGTGCGCCGGCGCCCAGTCTCCGATATTAATAATAAAAATAAAATATGGTATTCTAATATTTTTTCCAATATAGGTAAATATAATAAAATTGCGTTGTCCCAGCTCTGCTCAACTTTTTATGACCATTCAATTCTTTTTGCTTCTGGAATTTTTCCTCTTCTTAAGGAAAAATAATCCGGATTAATTATTTTAAATTTTTAAAATTTTTGTCGTTTCTTCCTCCTTGAACTGAAAACCAGGTTCTTATTAACAAATTTCTTGTTCCTGATATTACTGTAAAACTGGAGGTACTACACAGAAAGCTTTCAAATACCGCTTGTACCCGTTTTTCTCCGCACTACCACCTTATCAGGTTTTTTCAGTCGTAAGTTATTTTTCGTTTATTTGTCTATTTGTTTTTCTCTCTTTGGTTACTCCACATTTTTTAGTATTGTAAAGAGTGAGTAAAAATCAGATAATGATAACAATAAAGACAGCTTGCGTCCATATATCTGTTTGTCACTGCTTTATTAGATTCTGCAAGTTGTGAGTTTTTACTTCTTCTTTTTCCCCTCCTTTTATGTTTTTTCTCTTTTGTTTTAGTGTCTTTTATTTTTTATGTATTACTCTGTAACTGGTTCCCTTGGGATTTCTATTTTGATTTGCATTGTAGTATTCTTCGTGTTTCTCCGCGTATTATACCTTTGCATTGTGCGGGTCAAAAATAAATAATAATATTAAAATAAAGACGACAAAAAATGAAATTATATTACCATTCAAGCATAACGTGAACATAATCCCCATCAATAGATAAAAAGAGATCTAGAACCAACGGATATTTGAATAAATTACCCTGTCAAGATTAAACGCATTGAAATTACTGCAAAAAGGACCAAAGCTAACTACCTGTGTCTTTTAAAGACCAGGATGTCATTTGGGCTCTACTGAAAACCGTATATTTTAAATGTTATCACTTTTATAACCTTAACACACCATAAATCGTTCAGATTTTTAGGAGAGAATATCAACATATTTTTAATCTTTATTCCTTTCATCTTTTCGGTAATCTCGGTCGATATAGAAATTTTGTTTGACTTTATGATTCTTTAAATCCATTCCTGAAAACATAATAGCTAAAGCCCTAAAGACGTTCTGATCTTATTTGGAGATTATTTGAAAAAAACTACGTTTTCTAAAGAGTTAAAGAGGCTGAGTTACAAGGTCGAACCTTAAAACGTACAGGGATTAGGAGGCACAGTTGGGGGGCTGCCGCCCCCAAACCCCCGCTTTCGCAGCCTTAAAATAAAAAAAAGTTTTTTAAACTGAAAGTAAGGAGCGACATTAAATCTTAAAACGAACAGAAATTATTCCGTATATGAAAGAGGCTGTGCCCTCCTCAACGCCTCGCTCTTTACGCTAAAGTTTGACTTTGTCACAACTCTTTTTTTTAAACAATAAATCGTTTAAGAGTCGTTTTAAGAGTCTCACCGCAACACAAAAGGGACATAATTGAAATTGTTTTTTAGTAAGGTGATGAATCTTTTTGACGCAAGCAAAACTTGATATTTGGTTTTTGGAAAACAAGGAAGGAGTGATCAGATTGAGCTGAAATTTCGAGGATAAGCTCCCAGGCCCCAGGAAAGCTTGTCCTCTAAATTTCAGCCCGATCAAACAACGTTAAAGGGGGGTTGTGGTGGGAAAAATTAACATGGGCTAATATAGGAAAACGAGGTTTTTCGTAAATGTAAATTCGGGGGATAATATTTTCGGTCTGAAAATATCAAAAGGCCCTAACAGGTCGAATTCTGCTTCGAATGAGTCCTCATTCAACCGGATCCGTTGCCAACTGTGGCCTGTAGGCGTGGCTAAGAAAAAAAAAAGAGATGATGAATTTTAAGTGGCTATATTTGGTTTTTTGAAAACAGGGAAGGAGTGATTGGATTGAGCTGAAATTTCGAGGATAAGCTTCCGGGCCCTAGGAAAGCTTAACCTCTAAATTTCAGCCCAATCGGACAACGTTAAAGGGGGCTGTGGTGGGAGGGTCTAAACTTCCGGCCCAGTTTACCCCATGAAGATAAAGTCGGAGGAGGATGAAATTTTGCAAGTTTCTTAGTTTGAGTTTGGGCTACAAAATGCGATCACCGCCGTCTCTCTGCGACCTCTAGGACCTGAAATCGCTTAACATTGTGGTGGGTCGCCTCTTTATAGAGGCACAAGTGTGCCTCCTTGAAAAGATGGTTAAAGAATGACGATTCTAAATATCGGGTTTGAAGGCGTCCCTTTAAACCCGGAAATATCAGGTTTGAAGGCGTCAATTTTCTTTGACTTTATGATTCTTTAAACCCATTGCTGAAAACACAATAGCTAAAGTCCTAAAGACGTTCTTATCTTATTTGGAGAAAAGATGGTTTAAGAACGATTCTAAATATCGGGTTTGAAGGCGTCCCTGCAGTAAAAACATCGCCTGCCGTAAATACTACCAATTAAAAGTGTAGAAGTTGGGGTTGCCATTATTGCTATAAAACTGGCACTTGCTGAACAAGTAACGTCCAATAAACAAGAGTTAAGCATAATAGACGCATCACATTACGTCCTCAAAGCCCATATTACCAACTTTTCATCTCATAGTTTGAGAGATATTTGCAATCTATAGATTCAGTGATAAGCTTAAGAAAGCGGAATTCTCAGTTTTAGTCGATGAGACTAGTGACAGGACTAGACCTAGTGACGAGACTAGTGACAGGTTCTAGTCACTATGTGTCGTCGTTTTCGCTTCGACTTGGATGAATAACAACGTGATTTTCCCAGGTTATGAAACTCATTACAAGGTACGTATTGACATATGTATTTCCTACTCAAACGTAACTAGATTTTCTTCTTATGAGGGCACCGTAATGCTAGGTAAACAGGAGGGCCTGACCATTTTAGTTAGGAATGATATACTGTGGCTTCTATAATTGGTTGTTTTTGTTGTTCGTTTTCTCTTTTTTCATCTGCTGCCTGTAAATAAAACTTCCGTCTATAAATACATTTTGGTAAGTGACAAGAAGAACTGAAAGATTTTCAGTTCTCGAAGCGATTCTAAGTGTGGTTTTTTTTCGGGGTGTTTTTTTTTTTTTTTTTATTATTATTTATTCTGCAAGGGCTAGGCACACGTAGCTGATTTCGGGAACCGATTTCAGCAAGGGTGTATTCCATGCCGAGTGATTCTAATTAATGATGCCAAGAGGCGGGGCTTAGTGACGGTTTTTCGGTGATTAATTATTTTCTAGACAAGGAATGTACTAGGGCTTTAGAGCTTTAGGCATGTAATTAATCGTATTTAATGATTATCGTAAATTAATCGTAATTAATGATGATTAATCACCGAAAACGTTATTAAGCCGCGCCTCTTAGCATCATTAATTATAATCACTCGACGTGGAATATACCCTTGCTGAAATCGGTTCCCGAAATCAGCTACGTGTGCCTAGTCCTTAAGTAGCTAGTGGTCGTTTGTTCTATAGGTATTTGCATGGTGACTGGAGTGTATGACTCAATAATGCTGTAGGCCCCTTGCAACCTATAACAGTGGCTGCAGCTGGGTCTAGTACAGTGTCTTAGGAGATTGGTGAGAATATGCTACCCTCCAAACTATAAGAGTGGAGGCAGCGATTCAAAGCCGCCTTTCAAATGATTCTAGCTAGAATAGCCTTTTAAACAGCGTGTTTGGAGTTCGTAAATACCTATACTATCAAATTTCATCTTAATTTCTTAAAAATTTCAAAGTCTTGGCTAAAATTTTGGGGTGTTTTTTGCAGGCATAGTCTATACTGCTGCCCAAAGAATCAGAGAAAATGTACATCAGAAACTGATTAGATTCAACGCTAGGAAGGTAATTGTATTGGGAAAATTTGAAAATTTACGTTTACTAGATTGGAAAACGATTTAAATTTTCTACGCTAAGCAGCAAATGTAATGAGGTTGCAAAAAAAAAGTTACAAAATTTCAAAGGTAATGTAACGTCAATTTATGTGTTGTTGTTTAAGGGACCATGGGACGAAGAATATTTTTGACAACTTATTAAGAATTTGCTGTAAGTCATCATGGAAGGTTGCTGGCATGTCTGTTTCATTAGTTTAGTTAAAACCTGTTGCTGGGGGCTCAAGAATCAAAATATGAGGTACTGATATTAAGTTGTGTGAAGTACGAAAATGTGTGTACGAAAATTTGTATTGCGATTCGCAATTGAGGATATTTATCAAACAGTTCGTGGTAACGAACTGTAAGTAAGGAGCGACCCGTCTCAATAGTAACCGAAACTCTGAAAAACGGAATTTTGACACGAGTAGATACATCAAAAGAATCATATTTTTAAGCTAATTTCAAATATTTAAGTTTCATCAAGTTTAGTCTTACCCATCAAAAGCTACGCGCATGAGAAAATATGCCTTATTTTTGAAAAAAGGAGGAAACAACCCCTAAAACTCATAGAACTTTAGTGAAAGCCACACCATCAGATTCAGCGTATCAGAGAACCCTACTACAGAGGTTTCAAGCTCCTATCTGCAAAAATGTGGTATTTTGTATTTTTTGCCAGAAGAAAGATCACGAATGCGTGTTTATTTTATTATTATTTTTTCCCAGGGATGATGGCATCGATCCAGTAGTCCTAGAATATCGTGAGAGGGCTCATTCGAATGGAAAATAAATTTTATAGTGCCTTTTTTAAGTGATCAAAAAAATTGGAGGGCAACTTGGCACCCTCCCACGCTAATTTTTTTCCCGAAGTCACCCAATCAAAATTTTGAGATAGCCATGTTGTTCAGCATAGTTGAAAATCTAACTAATATGTCTTTGAAGATGTCTTAATCCCCCACTGTTCCCGGGGGAAGGGCTGCAAGTTATAAACTTTGCCAATTGTTTACATATAGTATTGGTTATTGGGAAGTATATAACCGTTTTCAGGAGGAATTTTTTTCTAGTGGGGGGTCAGAGTAAGGGTTACGGGGGAGGATCTTTCTATGGAGGATATTTCCTTGGGGGGGAAGGAACATTTCTATGAAGGAGGCCACAGATTTCCCATCATTATTTAAAAAACGATCAGAAATTAAATAAAAAAAACTAATTTTTTCAACTGAATGTAAGAAGCAACATTAAAACTTAAAACGAACAGAAATTATTACGTATATTAGGGGGTTCGCCCCCTAGTCAATACCTCGCTCTTTACGCTTAATTTTTTTTTTAGTACTTTCAAAAGAGCAATTCGAACACGAGATATTTCAACATGTACCAGTGGTTGCCTTGCAAATCTTGAAAAGATACTATATTCATTCAGAATCAACAATATTAAGGAAAACTGACATTTATGACGGAACTACTGCAGTAAGAACACAATCTAATTCTCTCAAGTGAAGATAGGATTTGGTCGTATCGGATAGAGATTCGAGAAAACCTAGTGCATTGAATGCAAACCAGTGGTCATCAAGGTTATTACTTGAAGACTCAACATGTCGAGAAAAACCTATCGAAGACTTATTAGTAGTAGTAATATAAAGTTGACGGTCCATGTCTTTCATATAGTTTTTCTCGTCGGAAAAAAAGATTAGGGAACCTAGCCTCTGAAGAAGGTCAAAGAGGCTAGCTTCCGCCTTTGCTTTGAAAAGAATTAGAGATTTAAACAATATGTAGTTTTATTTTATTTAGTATATAAACTTTTGTTTTAAATTGTTTTAGTTTAGTTTTACTATTGATGACAGTCAATGCATATGTGACCAAAATATCTGGTATTTTTTGTGAAATTTATTATACACTGTCTATTAAAAAGGATTTTATCCCTATTTTGGACTTTTATTTTATGATCATGGAAAGGCAGTGTGGTCTCCGAAATTATCTACGTAATTAGTTAACTTTTCCAATATTAATTTAAGGAAACTTTTTCCCCAAAAGAAGTTTTTCAAAGAAAATTAAAGAGATAAGTTAGACCAAAAAATGAGCAGAAATAAAGTCAAATTATATTCCAAGCGTGAAAGTGCCACAGAATACAATAAATAAAAGAAATCAAAAACGAACAGAAATTACAATAAATAATCGAGTCAATCTTGAAACGTGCAGAAAGTAAAATTAATATGGCTGATGCCTCCATACCTTTTAAAACACATTAAATAATTTTTACGTTACTGAAAACAGTCCTTATTTTAAGCTGAATATCTCTAGTTCTCTAAATACACATAAATAAGAAAACTAAAAAAACAACCTTTTAAATGTATTTTGTTATCAGCAAATGCAAATTCTGTGATTATCATTAGAAGGCATAGGGGCGTCAGCCCTACTCATCTTAGTTTCTGTTCGTTTTGAGTTTGACTCTGTTATTTATTGTAATTTCTGTTCGTTTTGGACTTGATTTATTTATTAATGGCTGTTTCGACCGGCAACATCAACCATACTCAGTGACCCCGAAGATTGGGGTGTATTGGCGCATCCCTTGCAGTTCCTTGCAGAATCAACTTTAGAGGTTTCAGGATTTGGGGCTTTAATGTCTTGTTCATTAGGAGCAAGACAACTCACACAAGTTCTTTCCTCACGCTTATCGCACACATTCTTACAAAATTTTTCTGGGCACGCTTTACAACCATCAGTTTTGTATAAACTGCATCTAGCTCGCTTTTGAGTGTCTTGGGAATGTTGTTGCTAGTGAATTTCGTAAAAGCTTTAGACATTACTGATATGAAAACGCTAGCGATATAGCCTCCGAGTAAACTTGTTTATTTTGTTGTTGGCGTTAACAAATCAATTGGCTATTGTTGACTGACAATTTGATTCATCGACATCGATATTCCGGATCAATAACCTGCTCAGGTTAACTTTTGGACTTTCCTAAGCTCAACACCGCAAATTGTAGTTGAAGAGTTTTTTGCATAATTTTCTATTTCAAACTTCGAACAATATGACTATATGTTTAGCGATAAGGCATAGTTGTTTTTTTCGTCTTCTTCGTTCAACTGTTTTATACTGTAAAAATTTCAGCCGACCATAGTTGGTCAAATAGAATGAAGAATAAATCCACGTCAACGCGTCAAATTTCTTATCAAAGAAATAAAAATGATTACGTAAAGGAATATCACAAAACCCCATTTTGAAACTACTGGGGCTCACAGCAAAGAAAAATGAACTAATGGCTGATTTGGCCATTCAAACACAATAATATGTCGGAGTTTTTCCCTAAGAGTTGGTTCCACCTTTCAGTGATAAAATGAGAAAAAAACAAGATTTCTCTACTTGAAGTAAGGAGCAACATTAAAACTTAAAACGAACAGAAACTATTCAGTATATGAGGGAATTATTTCGTATATGAACTCTTCGTCTACTCTTGCTCCTCACGCTGAAGGATTTAAGTTCCTTAATGACACCTCTCATTCAAATTCAACGGCGCTTGTGTTTGAGCAGCCTTTCTTCAAGAGTTGTGATAAAAACTCAAACTTTACCGCAAAGAGCAAGGGCTAAAAAAGAGATAAGAGATTCATCACTTTAGAATAGCAGGTGCTTATAGAAATTGCTAGATTTGGTGGGTATAGGTAGTTTCAGGTGCAAAAGGACTATCGTATCAAAAGAATAAAATGGAGAGAGCTATGCAGTTGGAATGAAAACGATGAAATTTTGTCAGCATAGGCGATGGTCGACGCAAAAATTTTGAGAATTTTGAATTCCAAAAAAATTGTCGAATTGTTTGACTTAATATTTTGCGTCTTCGTTACGACAATACCGTGGTTTGGGATCGCTGGGTTATATCATTAAAACTTAACAAAAACAAATTGTGTATTTTAGATTATAAAATCTTTCCCGTTATTTGCGCTGAGGGCGAATGTCTCAAGGCATATGTATGCATGTATATATTGAATTTACAACGCTTCTTGACTTCTAAGGTCCTTGTGTTAGCCCTGCAATGTTTTTCTACAGCTGAGTTCAAAGTCTAGGTCTTGTATTATCAAGCTGATACGACACCCAACGCGCCACCATAGGATCACTGTGCGACTGTGACGCCACCATAGTTGCGACTGCGACAATTTAAAGGGCGACATATGCCATTTTTGTGACTTTTCGAAAGATCCAAAAATGGAAAAAGTTTGTCCATGGTGCATATCTCTTTTTTACCTCCAAAGTTCGACTCACAAATGGTGTATGTCTCTTTTTTATCTTCATAACGACGACGCATAAATAACTCATTTTTGACCGAAATGGAATATATAACTCATTTTTGACCAAAATGGTAAATGTCGCCCTTTTATTTATCACAGCCGTCGGCTGTGAGGTAAGTTAAAAATGGCAAATTTTCTTCTTTTTTTTTATCTTCTTAACGGTACGAGATAGGACAATTCTGACAGCACGATTCAGTTCCTCGTGCTGAGCTTACCCAAGACACATACATAACTCATTTTCGACCAAAATAGCACATGTCGTCCTTTCAATTATCACAACCGATTGGATGTCGGGTGCGTAGAAAAAGACGAAAGATCACTTTCGCAGACAAATTGAACGCATCTCGTTTAATGACAGCATTAGGAATTTAAATATGATGCTGAAAAGAAGACTGAAGTGCTCGGTTTTATGGTAGCACAGTGAGGTTGACCTTAGAATGGTAATGCGGGACCCAGAGATGGAACCCAGCTATAGAAAACAAATGTTAGGCCCAGATCAGGGACCTTATTAGTCAAGAAGTGTCGTTAATCTGATTACTTACTCCGAAGTGCTTAGGGTTTTCGTCATCGAATAAATGCATTGTTCGTAAATGACAGCAAATTTCTTTTGATTTTGCCAGTGATTTGTTACTCAATTGGCTGTACTTAGATGGGTGCGTATAATTATATCGATGCGTTTCAATCTCTGAAGTAGTTGTATGTGCCACTTGCCATAAAGAGACTCATGAAAATTTTTCTGTTACATAAAACTGAAAAAGCGTGCGTTTCATCGTCTCTGATGGTTTGAGCACACGTCCAGAACTGTTCACACCAACATGATTCTTGCTCCTTCCTTTTGATGAGACTTGGATGACAAAAAAAAACAAAAAAAAAAAAAACTGGGGTATATCTTTGGGACTAAAAAAAAGTAAACGTCACTTGACTTCTGTCTTGTTAACGGCCTCTATAATATTAATCGTCTACCATCTATAAATTTCAAAATTTCCGTTTAAGGCGATGATTTTAAATTCACAGTCTGTGATTTTGTGATTTCACAAATTGGAAAAAATGAGAAATGCTTTAAGCTTGATTGGTTGGTATCTTTTTGTTTTTATCAAAATGTTCGACGGAATAACACTTTTATCAAAGTTTTATTTGGAAATAGTAGGATCAACTGTATATTTGCATGTGTTGCTGTTTTATTTTGTGTTGAGTAAAACGAAGCCTGGTTCAATCTTTGATGTGTGTATAATTCTTATTGTAAAAGTGATAACAAATGGTTGTATATACTGAGTAAGCTTTCAATAATTATAAATTACTAAAATAAAATAATTTATAAACTGAGGATCAATGCTTAGACATGAAGGTTATGTAACTTATAAATAGCCTAGGCCTAAGTTTGAAGTAAGAATTCTTTTCTTAAAATGATTCCTTCTCAACAGCCCTAATTCTAGACTTATACCACCATTTGATTTTCCATTTAATACTCCTGATAAACATTTAATGTAATTGCATAACAGCCCCCCCTCCTCTAGTGCCAATTCACTAAAATGTAGGAATAAGAGATAGGTTAAGGAATTTTTTTTATTGTACAGAAGGTATTTCTAAAAATTTAGGGAGGCATTTTGTTTTTCATTTTTTTAAAGGAAAATACCAAACCAAAGGTACTTTTTAAATTTATAGCAAGTACAAGAAATTATTTTCCCTCTCAATTTGGACAAGGCTAGTGCCTAGAAGTAGGGTAAAATTCATATATGAAAAACAAAGAAATAACTTGTTTGATTCTTCATTTTGTCCTGTTGTATGCAGTGGGATTGATCTGTGCTTGGTAATATAGGACCTAGAACTTGAATTCAGCTACATCAACCTGCTGCAGGACCTAGAATTGGGTTCCAGCTATAAGTTCATGTGGAAACATCTTGATAACAATCCAAACAAGAAGAAGAAGAAAGGGTATCCATATGTCCTATAGATACCAAGTAGGCTTCATCTCTGCATGGTAGTATGGGACACTGGTGCACCAACCTGCCATAAGGCCAATTGGCTCTAGTTATGAGATTTTGTAAAAACATATCCATAATAATCCAAAACAAGACAAAGATTACCTATTCATTTTATTTCCTAAATATAGTAGCCTAATTGCTACAATCACATCCTTCCTCCTTGTTGTCTTCAGTGTTTATGGTAATTATATACAGGGTTCCATAACTGACATAGGGACAAGGTGAACACATTTGTTGATTCCTTTTTATTTTATTTTCAAATATACTAATCAATTTGTGGTTAAATTCTACTTTAGCTACTTTTGGCTATCTTGGAAAGGGGATAAGTTAGGAAAATGAAACTTTCAGGGATGGGTCTACAGGCTAGAGTATGTCCCAGGAAGGTATTTTGAAATACCTACATCCACTTCTTCTCTCCCTAGAGGATCATGACCTTTAAAAATTTGTGTGTTATAAAAGTGAAACCTTGCAAAATAGATCTTCTGCTTAAATGAAGTACAACAAAATTGTTTTCAGCTTCACCACTTTGTTCAGTCCCAATTTACAAGGTTTTAAATATATGCAAATACATTTCCTAAATTTGAAAAAAAAACATTGATATGGCTTAAAGTTCTACTCAAATAACAGGAATTGCATTTTCAGAACCAAAGCCAGATAAAAAGAAACTTATAACTGAAAGTTAAGGTAAAATTTTATTGTCAAAATTTCAATAGGTATAGACCTGTCATGAAGGCAAATTTCAGGACCCTCTTGAGGGAGAAGGAGTGGATGTAGGTACTTCAAAATACCTTCCCAGGACATACTTTATCCTGTAGACCCATTTCTGAAAGTTTCATTTTCCTAAACTAGCCCCTTTCTAAGATAGCTAAAAGTAGCTAAAGTAGAATGTTACCCAATTTGCTTACAAATATACCCCCCCTTTCTGATGGTCCCGTATATAACCTTAATAGTACACAAGTACATCTCCATTACATCAGTCTAGTCATATATTATATTAAACTGGTTCTCTTCTCAGGATAGAATTAGTCTCCATGTGGGATTGAGTGTATTATTTACAAAAATGTAATTTGAAATGATTTTAAAAAGCATATAATAATAGAAAAAAAATATTATAATTTGATTAATAAGAACATCATGCATATTGTAAAGTAAGAATTTCATTGTTTTAGTTTTTTCTATTTGTTTTATAGATTCATTAGGCTATTTATTGTTCCATCAAAAGGGGAGGGGGACACGAGTGACTTGATTTTTGTATTTGGAAATAGCCTTAAAATAAAGGAAGTGGGTAGTGTTTCACCTTGTCAATATGTCAGTTATGGATTCTTTTATATATTTACTGTGGGTCATAAAGAATGTTGCCCCCAGAGGCATATTCCTTTGATCTTTGGTTTATTTTGATTAAAACAAATTTCTTGTAATTTTGACTTAATATCACATGGAGCTGTGAGGCAGATGGGTGTTTTAAGGTATGTCTAGTTGCCATTTGATCACCTCTGGCCTCTAAAAAGGATACTCAAACTTAGATTAAAACTGAAAGAGCCTATCCCCAGCATTCTACAACCATTGGTTATCCATGATGACATCTGAAATAATAATAATGAGAATGCACAGGGAGCACATTGGTCTTTACTAAGTCAATGCTATTGTCTTGACTGTAATAATAGAATAGTCTGGTTAAAAGCTAATAATTTAATTTTTGTATTGTAAATTAGTATATTTTGACGTTTTTGTGTCTAATGCTTTTGCCTACTTTGCATTTGGTAATAATTATAATTCAAGGTTACATTAGAAACTTATTAAATATCCAAATATATAAGCCTTGCATAATTCTAAAAAAGAAAACAAGCTCCCAAAATTTTGTGGAAATAGAATTCAAAATTGTTTTTAAGCAAAAACCATATGTGGTGAAAAGACACCTGCTTAAATTAGTGAAATTAGCAAAAAATACCTCTGTCAAAGTCCTATTCTATTATTCCACATGTAGAAGGATCCACATTTGTTCCCTGTTGAAATTATTCATTACAGACCTCCTCAGCAAAAAGTGGCATCAGCAAAAGTTGTTGCCTTTTTGTCCTTGTGTAGGACCTGCTAAAATTCCTGATCACTGGAAATCCTTGTTGCAAGATTTACAATATTTTAATGGTATGCATTTGCACTGTTTTATTTTTTGCAATGATCAAGATTGTTGTTGCAACACTAGATTCCCTGGTTGTTAGATCTGGAATATACATTGGTTTTACAAAAAAAAGAAGATAAAAATAGATGGTTGCTTTTGTTGTGTTTTTCAAAAAGAAAAAAATAGCCAAGGTGAAAAAGTGAGCCTGTTTTTGTTCTTTTTCCCCCAAAGTAAACAGAGCTGCCAGAACCAGAAATAATGTCAGACTTACCAGAAACAGATGGGACAAAGTATATTTCAACTTTTTCAATACAGTAAAACTCTTGACAATTTTTAATATTCTGGAATTTAATATATTTGCATACTCAGTCTAAACTAAGAGCACAATTTTGGTTTACTTTAAAAATATAACACAAATATAAAGAGCACATATAAAATATATAAAATATAAAGAGCACAATATGGACAGAATGTGTTGATAGAAAACGTTTTGAGATTCAGAAAAAAATCTTGTATGATCAATTCGAATTAACTGACTTATTGCAAGTATAAATCTCAGTTTGCCTCAGTTCTCCTGGGCAAAGTTATTTAAAAAAACACTTAAAATTGGAGGAATTCCAAACTGTGTTATGTCCCTTTCCCCAGCCTAGATTTTCCTCAAATGGTGTCTTGAAAATTAGCTGTAATTAGCTTAATTTAAAAAAAAATATGCACTAATCCTAAAATGTTAAATCCTTTAAAGTATAAACTTCAAGGTGAGAAATTGAAATAATTCTAGAAGGAAAACTATATGAATATATGTCTTGAACAGCACTTGGAACAAAATAATAAAAATAAACTGTACTTGATATATAATGATATTAATTGCTGAAAACTCAGCAATTCAAGATTTTATTTCATTGTAATATTTATTTGTATTTTTCAATGTTGGAAATATAAAAGAAAATGTTTGCAATATAATTCTTTTTCAGTAAAGCAGAAATGATGCAATAAGCTTTAGACTTGTACAGTAAGGGGAGGGGGAAGGGGGCAGTCACCTAACTCCTGTTTGTAGTTATTTTTGTTTGTTTTAAGTTTGACTTCAATATTTAATTTAATTTTACTTATTATAAAATTTATTTATTCACTTATATTGGTCATAAATCATAGTTCATCATTTAAAATTTTAAATAAAATAAATGTTTAAGGAAATAAACATTTTCTTGAAATTAAAAGCAAATCATAATTTTGGAATACTAAATAATCAAATGTTATATACACTAATAATATCAGTACTTGAATCAACAACTGAAAAAAAATATGCAATATTAATTATTTTATTTATATTCTAGCAAATCATTGCTCAAGGTCTCTTTGTAGAAGAAATCATGTTGATGCTGGAAAATATCCAAAAATCACCACACATTATACAGTAATACCCAGGGAAACTGACTCACGTTGGAAAGGTAAGCTATTAACAGTAAAGGTAAGCTGTTATTGGAAAGGTAAGGTGTTAACATTGGTCAGGTTGGTTTGAGGTATATTCTTTGTTCTTTTTTTGTATTGAGTGCCTCATTTATTGTGCTGGTAATAGAATTTATGAAACATTAGCATCAAAAGAGAAGTTTGGAGAAAAGCCTTTTCAGGCCCAACCACAGGGATAACTAGATAAATTAGACTATTCTTTTCTATTGGGGGAGGGGGAATATTAAACTTAAGTATCACAAGAAAGGTTCAAAGAAAAGCATACGGAATTTTAGACAAATCAAATTGTTTTTTCTAAATATTTTGCTGGGCCTTGGGGGATATAACCCTCTTATTCTCTTTGTGCTTAATATATTCCAAAGTTTATAATTCAAATCTTTTTATAAACAAACGATAAATATTTAAATATATTTTGTGTACATCTATTTGGGTTCTTTCTAAGTACAGGATATAAATTGGGGGATATGCTTAGAAATTAACCTTACATGCAATTTCAGTCCTGTTATTGTTATTGCTTTTGAGCTATTTCCTACTCCTGTTACACAAGCAAAGCAAATATTAAGAGCTCAAAATAACAATAATAATAGAAGAAAAATTCTAAATAATAACTAGTTATTTATCTTGGAATAGTATAGATCTATACACACTGCAATTGCTGGGTCACTTACAGTCTCTTCTCTGTAGTCTGCTATTGTGACCAAACCTGAGTTCTTATTTTGTGATCCGTAGAGATTCTGTGATCTGTATTCTGTGATATGTGAAGTGTCTGTAGGGAAAGTATTTATAAATTCCATTTACCATTAACAATCTGTAGAGATTCTGTGATATGTGAAGTGCCTGTAGAGAAAGTATTTATAAATTCCATTTACCATTAACATCTCATTGCATTGTTAACTGGCTGTATATATTATACTGAACTGAGTATTGCTGTATATTTTTTGAGTCAAGATGAAATTCTGAATTCTGTTCACTGTTGCAAGAGATCTAGCCAACTTAGTGCCAAAAATAGTCATCTTTTGTTTGTAAGAACTAGGTTTTGACCAAGAATGGCATAAAACAAGAATAATGATGTATCTTGTAATGATGTAAATGCAAAAATTCTTGTATCAGATATTTTCAAAAATTACAGGTTAAAAGTTTGCTTTAAAAGTTTAGAATTTTTGTTCTAAGAAAATTCTAGGCCTTGCCTTGTAGCATACCATCCATTGTAACTCTAGGATATATTTTGTAGCATGCAAATAAGCTTATTCAATGAGCTTTCTGATAATATACATGATACCTACAAAAATACTTCAGAAGACTGAAAAAATCAAGTTTAAAGTTTTTTTTATGGTTACATTTTAGTAAAACTTCTTTTTTGAGAGCCTTTGCCTTGTAAGTTATTGGGCTATCTTGTTTTACACATACATATGTATATACTGACACACACACACACATATATATATATATATATATATATATATATATATATATATATATATATATATATATATATATATATATATATATATATATACACATATATATATATACTTACTTAGGTCCCGGCCATCCTCGTGGGACGTTTTGGGGCCACTCCTCTCGCTAGCTCATCCGTAAGGGCTCGGTACATTGCTCTATCTGGTGCGATACGTGATAACTGGGCTATCTTGACTTTTTCGAAGTGGAAGTTCTCCATCCATCGTTTTCGTGGTCTGCCTCGTGGGCGAAGGCCATGGAGGGATCCTTCAAGGGCGATTTTCGGAAGGCGGCTTGGCTCCATTCGCTTGACGTGGCCGAACCAGCGCAGTTGTTGCTTCTTAATTTTACTGAGTATGGTTTCAGTGGACTGGAGCCTTTGACGTACTTCCACATTTGTGATTCGGTCAGTGTATTTGATTCGAGAATTGCGACGGAGGCATCTCACCTCAAAAGCTAGAAGTTTTATTTCGTCTTCGGTTTTCAGAGTCCATGTTTCACATCCATAAATAACTATGGGGACTACTAAACTGTTGAATAGGCGCATTTTGAGTTTGTTGGATAGGTGGCTACTTTTCCAGAGGTTGGCTAGTCTTCGGAAGCTAGAGCTAGCAAGTACAAGTCGACGTTTCACGTCAGAGCTATGGCAATTATCTGAGGAGAGTAGGCTACCAAGGTACAGGATGTGGTCAACCGTTTCAACCTGTCTCCCGCCTATGGTGATAATGGGCGGGTTGTCTAGTTCACGTCTTGTTGTTACCATGACTTTGGTCTTGCTGGCATTGATCTCCATCCCGAACGGCTTTGTGGTATCTTAGAGTTTATCAGCTTGTGCCTGCAATTCTTGTGTAGAGTTGGATAGCACATCAATATCATCAGCGTAGGGAAGATTCTCTATTAGCACCCCTCCTATTGTTGCGCCATATTCCGACTGCATCGTTGACATAACGGCATTTAGAAAAAGGTTGACGAGATGTGGTGATAAGATGCAACCCTGGAGTACTCCTGATGAAGTTGTAAACTCTTCGGACAACCCATCAACGGTTATTGCTTGGCCTCGGAACTGGTCGTACAGACTCTTGATTTTTTGGACTATCTCATAAGGGATACCGTAGTGAAGGAGGATATGCCATAGTCCTTCACGCCATATCAGGTCAAATGCCTGACGGAAATCAACGAATAGTTGGTAGAGTTCTTGGTTGAATTCGATGTGTCGTTTCATGAGTTGCCGAACGAATATATATATATATATATATATATATATATATATATATATATATATATATATATATATATATATATATATATATATATATATATATATATATATATATATATATATATTATATATATATATATATATATATATATATATATATATATATATATACATGTATACTGAGCAAAAATGTATGGCTGTCATGTAATTATTTCATCATTTGTTGGATGGGGGGGGGGGTTTGCCCAACATAAGAGGTTCTTCTACCCCAACATCTCTTGGACATTACAAAATTATTCCAATCCAAATCATCAGGTTAAAAGTCATTGAAATCATCAATCCATGCTTTATGGATATTATCAAGCATTAGCCTGTTCTATTTTATAATTCATAGTAAGCTATGTTCTTGAAGCTAAGGTAATAAAAATGTTCACAATTAGTTTTTTTTTTAACTCATTTTTGGTGGTTTCAAGATACACCTATTTATCTTATCTATTTATATAGTGACCCATTTTATATTACTTACTGTCACCATTATTTAGTCCAATTATATTTTTTTATCCATCTTGATTTCTGTTTATTGATTTTTGTTCATTATTTTTATTTCTTACTTTTGTCTTATTATTATTACATTTTTATCTGTTATTTCTTATATTTTATTTTTTTGTGTTAAATTTTTTTTATCTATCTTCTATCTTTCATCCTACTTTATATTTATATAGAAGCTGTATTTTTGTGGCTTATGCAGCCTAATATCCAGTATTATTAATGTTTTTTTTTTTGTCCAATTCTTCTGTCTTTTATTTTTTTTTTTAATTTTGTCCATTGTTTTTTTTCCTTTTTATAATTTTAATTTTTTTTATTTGTTAGTTTTTTCTTAATATCGTTTAGAAATTAGTTTTTTATTTATTATTGTTTATTTATCATTTCATCATTTATTAAAATTGTTATTATTGATCTGTTTTATCTATCTTATATCTTCTCTATTTATACATTGTTCCTGAGATGGCTTCTTTAGCCTAATGTGCAATCGTGTATTATTGCAGAAGTTGATATGGCAAGAGACTCTGACGAGGTTGATGTTGTCATTGTTGGTGGTGGTCCCGCGGGGATGTCTGCTGCAATTCGACTCAAGCAATTAGCTCAAGAAAACAATACAGATCTAAGAGTTTGCCTTGTGGAAAAATCTTCAGAAATAGGTAGACAATTTATTTTGTTTAATTTAATTTAGTTTATTTTATTAAAAAAAAAGGTAAGAAAGGCTGGAAACCCAAAATTAACCTTGGACGCTAAAAAGAAAGTCAGATAAAATCTTTTTTTAACTTCTTGGGAAGTGGAGAAAGCAGAATGAGTCCTGATCTTATATAATCTGGAAAGTCTTGTGAGTCACCCATGTACCTGGGCCCCACACTGCGTCAATGTTGAAGTAAACATGCTCAGCTGTGACTTACCACCTCTGCTCCTGTTTCCAAACGCTATACGGATTGTTGCCAACAAGAACCGTTTCGATCGTTTCCGCCTTACTTCGTTATACAATTCGCTATACAAAAAGAAAGTCAATCAAAATCTTTTTTAAGTTCTTGGAAAGTGTTGAAAGCAGAATGGGTCTTGATATTATACAATCTGGAAATGTACAAACCCTGATATTATACAAACCCTGTATTGCGTCAACGTCGAAGTATAGCCTCAAGAGGTTGGAGTAGGGGCTAAGAAAGGCTGGAAACCTAAAATTAACCTTGAATGCTAAAAAGAAATTCAAATCAAAATCTTTTTGAACTTCTTGGGAAGCGGAGAAAGCAGAATGAGTCTTGATATTGTACAATCTGGAAAGTCTTGTGAGTCACTCATATATATGGGCCCTGTAGTGCGTCAACGTCGAAGTAGAGCCTCAAGAGGTTGGAGTAGGGGCTAAGAAAGGCTGCAAAACCCAAAATTAACCTTGGATGCTAAAAAGAAATTCAAATAAAATCTTTTTGAAATTCTTGGGAAGTGAAGAAAGCAGAATGAGTCCTGATCTTATATAATCTGGAAAGTCTTGTGAGTCACTCATGTACCTGGGCCCGGTACTGCGTCAACGTTGAAGTAAACTTGCTCAGCTGTGACTTGCAAACCCCAACTGGAAATGCAGCTCATGTGTTATGGCTGTTGTAATTGAGCACCCTGAGGCTGATACTCCTGCATACTCTGTCGTTAATCCCAAGAATATGTTTTCTTCGCCTTTGGAGAACCCATCCCCTTAAAATTGTCTCAAAAGTTTTGAGAATTGCCTTTCAAAAGACAATTTAATCCTGCAACTTGGAAAAAAGATTCACAGCATGGAAGAAAAAAATGAATCTCAAGCCTGATCCCTCTCGATGAAACAGACCGAAATCGACGCTCTAGATTTACAGCTATTTGAAAAGCTGTGTCGTTGTGGTGAAAATTGCTGAAGGACTAGGAATAACCGAAAGACGAGAAACTAAGAAAAAGTTTTTCTTTTTTATATCAACTGGTACATGCAAACTTGGTGAACAGTGTCCGTTTATTCATGAAAGCAAAAACGTTAATGATAAGAAGAAACAATCAAATCAACGAGAGATTTCCCGTGTAAATAAAGTGTGCAAGTATTTCGAAGGAGGTTCCTGCAACAAAAAAAAAGAATTGTAAATTTCTACATATATGCCGAAAATATAGACTGAAAAAGTGCAAAGCAACAGATTGTAATTTCGATCAGATCGATCTTTGCCGTATGATGGCTTGTGCCAACAAGTTGTGCAGTTTTGCTCATAGTTTTAGTAATTTCAAATCTCGCAATAATCGTTCAGTGCCTTTTAAGTATTTTGACCGTTTGCCTCGTTTTAATCGTTTTAACCGTGATCCAGTATTCGATTATAGTATGCAAGCCTTAGCCAGATTGTTTATGGAAGCAATGCTTCAAGCAATAATCCTAGACCCGAGCCGGTGTAAAAAAACTTGCCGAGACAAGGGGGCCAACAGCTGAGCCTCTTAGACCCTTCCCTCCTCCTCCCCCACCTATCCATTTTCATCAACAGCCAATCAACAACCAGCCCCGTCCCTATTCAAGTCCCCTCCTCTTTACCCCGTTCCCAGCACAATGAAAAAATTTTTGGTGACTTAAGTTTAAATAATGCTGTTGCTTCTCCAGTCGCGATAGGGGGCAAGAAATTCCAAAATAAACCTTTTCCCCGGGAGTTTTATGACAAACGTTACGTATTTCCTTCTTTCCTTTACAGCAACGCCGAAAGCTTAAATCTAGCGAAATTTACTGAACTTCAGACCACGGCTCAAATACTTGGCTCTTCCGTTATCTGTGTTTCCGAGGTCCACCGGCAAGATCTTAATTTATTGAGGGTTCTTAACTTTTCTTCTTTTATGAAACTTCGGCCTGATGACCATCCTCTTGGGAAAAAAGGAGGAGGAATTATTACACTCGTGCACGAAGATCTTAAACCTCAGCTTTTAAATATACCTTTTCTTGAAAATAATGAAGAAATTCTTTGGGTCAAAGCCAAACCTACGTGACTCCCTAGGCCGCTCTCTGCCGTAGCAGCGTGCGTTTTCTATTATTCACCTGGTCTGCCAGCTGCAGCAAGAAAAACTTTTTGGGAGAAGCTGCAGGAATCGACAAAAAACATCCAGAGAACTTACCCATATTTTGGAGAAGTAATGCTAGGAGATGCTAACGAACTCGATAGCAAATCGCTGGCCAGGTCACTTAACCTTCGATTTCCCAACAACTAAGGGGAATACTTCTCTGGATGTAATCCTGACAAATCTTTTGGAATATTACCAGAATCCAAGTAAACTAGCACTACTTGGTGGAAGTTATCATTATATGTTACAGTGGAACCCCTTGGAAAAATTAAAAATTAAATATTCAGTAACCGAAGTTACTTCAAGGCCGATCACTGACCATGGTCTGCTGCAATTCGGTGACTGAATAACGGGAGAAAACTGAGTCGCAGTCTCTTCAGTTAAAGACTTGGATTCCCAAGTAGAAGAATTCCATAATGAGGTAAATTCAAATTTCACGAGTGCTTTCCCAAACGTGACTAAATTCTGTTCTAGTGATAAACCATACGTAAATTAAAAAATAAAGCAACTGATAAAACATAAATTGCACCGAATACGAAAAGGTCAAGTGAATCAAGCAAAACAGTTGGCAAACCAAATAAAATAGAAAATCAAAAAGGCACAAGCAAATTACTATGAAACTGAAGTTGACCATCTTTTGGAGTCCAAGCCGTCGCAGTTTTTCAGTAAAGCAAAAAATCTGAATGGCAAAAGTTCTCAACCAGTTGACTTCATGAAAGAGGAGCCTCTAGAGAAAACTGCGAATGATTTAAATGTCCATTTTGCTACAATTGTGCAGTCTTACTCCCCTCGTCTACCCGAGGATCCTCCAGTAAATTTAACTACTCCTTCAGATGATAATTTAATTGCTGATATTTCATCGGCAATTATAATCCGTAAACTCTCTTCGTTAAAAAGAACTTCCGTTGCCCCTTTTGACATTCCAGTTGCTCTCATTAAAGCATTTGCAAAAGAATTATCATTTCCCCTTCAGATAATTTTCAATAATATAACAAAAACAGGATATTTTCCAAAGAAATGAAAGAAAGGGTTTATTACTCCCATTCCAAAGAAAGGAGCAGCTAATGATTTCTCTGGTGTCCGGCCGATCATAGTTACGTCAGTTTTTAGCAGAATATACGAAAGCTTTGTTGCCGCATGGCTGAAAAAATATCTTTTGAAAGTAACTGACCGAAAGCAATTTGGTAACATCCCTAAGTGTTCGACAATTCATTACCTCGTTAATTTAATTGATTTTATTTTAAAACACCTGGATGAACCTGGAAAATGGATAAATTTAATTGCAATTGATTTCAGAAAGCATTTGACCTTGATGATTACAAAATCCTTTTAGAAAAAATGGCGGAAAAAATATACCCAGCTTTATTATTAAAATCATCAAGAGCTTCTTAACAAATAGAGAGCAAACTGTGAAGTATAAAGACCAATTTTCCACTTCTCTGCCAGTTTTTTTATGGAATTCCACAAGGAACTGTGATCAGGCTGCTGGGCTTCCTCCTCATGATAAATGAAATTGCTGCTGAGCTGGAGGACAGATAGAAATATGTTGACAACTTGTCCTTAACAGAAATCATATCTGAGAATTCGAAGAGCAATGCTGCTGGTTTCATCGACCAATTTACCTCTTCCTATCGCTTCCGAACTAATAAGCCATAAAATAACTTTACTTGGTGTGGTGATTTCTTCTGACCTCTCATGGCGGGAGAATACAAAGACAATTGTAAAAAAAGCTAACGGCGCAATCCAACTGCTAAAAACACTGAAAAAATTTAGAGTTCCTAAGGACAAGCTGAAACTAATATTTTACACTTTCATCCGCCCCTTAGTTGAATGTGCTTGTTTGGTTTGGCACTTTGCCCTTACCCAGGATGAAACTGATAAAATAGAACAAGCTCAGAAGAGATCACTGCAAATCATATATGGCGTTTCCCCTTTACCTTACTCCTTTTACCTCAAGGAATTTAAACTTGAATCCCTTTCTTCCCGCCAAGACAAATAATACCAAAGATTTGGCTCCTCCCTCCTTCAACATCCCATCTACCGATCATCCCTACCCCCACCTTTTGTCCCTATAAGATCTCGTCCCCCCAGGGAAGTGGCTGAGAAGGTTCCGAAACTAACCCCAGTCCACTGTAACACCTTGCGCTACAGTAAAAGCTTTGTGCCAAGCTTTGTGAAATATTACAATGATCTCTAGTGTTTTTATTGTTTAGTTTATTTTATCCTGACGAAGTTTTATCAGACAATTTTATTCTCAATCTCGTGTTTTTATCCTTTAGTGTATTTATCCTGACAAAGTTTTATCAGACAACTTTATTATGCTAATTTTGACTAAGAGACATCATATTTGGGCTTTGCCCACTAGAACTATGTCTTGTTTTTGAATTAAATGAATTTGAATTTGAACTTACCACCTCTGCTCCTGTTTCCAAACGCTCTACGGATTGTTGCTACTAGAACCGTTTCAATCTTTTCCTCCTTACTTTGCTATTCAATACTTGTGCAGGCCATCATCTACTAACTCCCAACCGGAAGTTTTTCACAGAAGCCAAGAAGAAGGCCATACGAGGAGTTTTTTTTATTGTTAGCTATGCCAAGTTTCCTTTGTGTCTGCCCTTATGGAATTGAAAAACGGTATCGAAAGAAGAATTTCAAAATTTAAAGCTGCCATAATCGACCAAACCACACACGGACCATTTTGATTTTACAGTATTCAACTTGTGCTTGGTCCTTGAACTTGTGTTTGGTCCTTTTTAAGTGTTCGTCTTTCTTCATTTTATAAATTGCAGGTAATGATTTAATGAATGGTGATGGTAATGAATTGGTGGTTATAAATTAATAGTCATAATTATAGTATCTTGTTTCTGGTTTGTCACAGAGGTTTTTCCTCTCTTATTCTCCCCCTCTCTTTCTCTCTCTATTTGTAAAAGGGAACATTTTTTTGTCCAGCTCGCTATATTTGGGATAGTGACTGATGGTTTCAGCTTAATCAACGTTAGACCTTGATATTGCATCAACTGAAAATGCCTTTCATTTAAACCAAATATTTTCCTTGAAGCAAAGTCATCAATTTTATGAAACTAGTAATTAGAGCACAAAAATTTAAAATATGTATAAAAAAGAATTAAACTTTGTCATATTTTGTTTTGAAAATTTTTAAATATTTAAACTTTAAATATAAATTTACCGTTAATTGATATTTACATTAAGGGTATTTAAACAATGTATGTAAGATGCTACATTTGAAAAATTTAATGACATAAATTTTTATTTCCTTGAATTTAGATTATTTTCTTTGTAGATATTGAGTATTATTGAAAAATTTAAGCTGAGGTCTCTCAACCAATTTTTACCTCAAGACAGAATACATATCAAACTGGATACAATTACCAAGGACAGTGAAAATTAAATCGGATTGTTTGAATAGCCTTTTTAAAATAAAAATATTCTACTCTACTCTACTCTTCTACAATGATACTTAAGGTATAGGTTCGCTTTGAAACGAGCAATTTTACACAATCTTGCAGCTCTAACTTACACAAAAAAGACAAAATGTTCTATCTTTGGATTCATTAGTCTCAAATTTATTCATTTACCAAGCCAGATTTATGATATTACTTAGACTTTTTCCAGGCAAACGAAACTCAGAGAAGAGAGAAAGTAACAAAATGAAAAATAAAATCAAAAAGGGTGAAAAAACGAGGAACTTTTTCCAGGGAAAGATTTTAAAGCTGGTTTAAAAAAAATTTGTCCTTTTTTCAGCGATTTTCAACCAATTTTTAACGTATTTTCAGTCTAAAAAATTGTACATCAAATTTCAAAGAAATGGCAGATGGCAGCTCGGCAGATGGATACAGTTAAATGTCAGCTATGTAATAATATCAAAAGTCCTCTTTTTCGTAGATATAGGAAGACCATAGGAGAGCGGGAAAATATAGTACAAAAATTTACACAGCGAGTATAAACCTTAAGGTCAATTTTTTCTAGAGCGATTGTAATCTGCAAACCTGATCCCGTCCATAAAGAATGATCATTTTCCACATCAGTGTCTCATGCTTCCAGGTATACCTTAAGCAGGAGCGTCGTTTGGGGGTGGCAAGGAGGGGGGGGGGCAGTTGCCCCCCCCAATAATGTGGATAAAAAAATATTATACATCCCAGGCCCTTTGACTATCCAGATATGGACCCTTCTTGCCCCCTCCCCCCCTAATAAAAATGCTGGAGATTCGCTCCTGAGCTTAAGTACTTTAAATTTCTTTTCTGCAAGTTAAGGCCTGGAAGCTGTAGATTTCTCATAGGAATCACTGGGGCTAGATATTTATAGAATCAGTCATCGGGTCTGGGGATCAGAAAGTTATGATTTGCAAGACCAGTCAAAATTAGTAAGACCGATTTATAGTGATAGTTAAGATATTTTCCTGGTAAATCTGGTAACGATTATAGCTAAATTGACTAGGCTCACTGTTGCTATCAAAGGAAATAGGAAAACAAATGGTTCTAGAGCTATTTAACAACTTTTAGTATTTGTCGATCACTGATCATATTTAGGATTAGTGCTAGGGTGCTAAAATTGGTGCTGTGCAAAACGTCAAAAAAATTTTTTTTTTCGCCTCTAATATCGAATGCATTGTAAATACCCCATGATTTCTCTTTTTGTTAGGTTTTTAAAAGCATGAAATTATTTTTTAGGATAAAATTCTATTGAGTGTAGAGATAGAGAGGAGGGGACGAGTTCTGTATAAGGATAAACGTCTTTGTGACAATTATTTCTGGTAGACAAATCCGTTAGTGTTTGTACTGCTGTATTAAATATAGGAAATCGGGGATTCCCTCACATTTAGAGTTCGGCTATTGCCATATAATGTTCGGCTATTGCCATTTTATTGAATTATTTTGTAATTAAATATCAATGACGCTCTTTAATTTCATATTGTTCTTGTCTGGATTATTGTGGAGACTCTCCTGCAAAGTCTTGTCACTGGAATAAAATTCCGAGCCCTGTGGTGGGTTTCTGCAGCTGATATTGAACTCCAAGTCCTGAATTACCAAGCAGAAATAAATCCTCCCGCAAAACCACTCTTCAATTTCCAAGTTTAATTATGTGTGTTTTTTTATTTATTCAAGGTGGTCATATACTTTCTGGTGCTTGTATCGAACCGCTTGCTCTCAATGAACTAATACCAGACTGGAAGGAAAAGGGTGCACCTATCTTTGCTCCAGTCACTGAGGACAAATTTCACTTTTTGACTGAAAAGAGGGCATTTCCTATACCGATATTGCCCGGTAAGTAAAGCAATCCATACTTTTTTCTATGTTCTTCGGTCTATGGTTCAGGGCTAGAGCATGTCTAGGATTTTTAGTTGGGATGGGGATTTTTTCGTTTGTGTGTGCGTGGGGGGGGGAGTTACAAAAAAACACCAAAAATCTGTTTCAATACATTTTCATTACGTTTCTATGAGTTCTTCAAAAATTTCGGTGGGGGACAGGTCAAAACCATTTACAACCCCCCCCCCCAACAGATGGTTTGATTTGGACAAATTCGTATTTTTTTTATTATGTTTCCTTTCTATCGATGATCATAACAGATTTAAACATGAAAGGTTAAAGTTGTGTAAGTTAAAGTATGTAGTTTAAACATGAAGCCGGGGTTTTTTGGTATAGAAATGGTATGAAACTAGAAATATGAAACTTAAATGGAAATAGAATGAAACCCGATTGAAATGAAACAGAGTATGATGGTGTATTTTTGTATAGAAATAGGAAGAAACTATAGATATGAAACTGAAATGGAAGTGGAATTAGACCGGAATGAAATGAACGAAATGTAAAGCCGGAATTGTCGCTTTAGCTGCTACCCAGTGCATGAATAGAACTGATGTTACCCATGCCTACCCATACCCATGCTATCAGAATGCTACCCAATTTTTTGGTCCTTTTTTTGAATAGTAAGAAAGTGTAAGTTAACTGAAAATACCTGAAAATATAATGCGATCTATAACTTGTATAAAATGCTTTCGCGCATGAGTTTTCTTTTAGATAGCATCTTTTTTATAGTAAGAAAGCAAAAAGTCACTGAAAATATAGTGTCATCTATGACTTACATAAAATGTTTCCGGGCAAACATTTTTTCTTAGGGAATGTGATTTACATTACATTATCTTAGACCCAGTTTTGTCTCCAAGGGCGTCAAGGATATCCATGGATCTTCCTTATCTAGCCTAAGGTAGCCAGCAGCCCAGATATTTTAAGTTAGATTGTAAGAATTAAATTACAAGCATGGTTTTTATTTTTAAATCCAGAAATCGTTTAATGTATAGTTTATAGAACTTTCTTATCTGCGCAAACATGATTCGATTTTATTCCTATCTTGAATCGGCCGTGTTTCTGTCAAGCATCAATTACAGAGTCATCTGTATTATTCGTCGTTTTCATCGTTGTGATTGCTAGGTAAATAACCTTTATAGTAGATTCATATGACCAAAGGAAATTTGGGAAGTAAGGTTTTAACAAATGTCCTAAATCTGAAAATGTTTCTGCTCTCATTTTCTTTCTGACAGTAAAACAAATTGCAATATAAGAATTATGATGATGATTATGAGGAAAATAGAACCTAATACTAATTAGCCCGCATACTGGCAGTGAACTGCAAAGGGACCATCTGATTCGTTGAAATTTAGATGGCATTAAAGTTGAAAGATTTTTGGTGTAAGCCATTTTGTTTATATAGAAAACAATGGAAGAAAGCCAAGAAAAGAAGAATAATGAAAAAGTGTTGAATATATAAAGTCTAAAAGAGAAAAAAAGTGGACAAATGAATTTACAAAGACTGAATAAGGAAAAAGTTGTTACCTCTCGAGCTATCTGTTGCTGTATTTTGATATCTGTATATAGGCACATAGGTCTAACCTTTTATCAGAGGATTTTATCCTAGGTAGAAGGCCAAAACATGATAAACCTGCGTTTTCTTCTCTTTTTAGACTAAAGGGGTGGGCTATGAAGGAAGGGGGGCAGTGGCGTAATTTCATCAAAATCTTGGTGAGGAAGCAAAGTTGGAGCCAATTTTCCCAAATCAAGAGAAAATAACAGTGAAAAAGGAAAAATGAGCCAAATGGTACCACAAGGGCAAAGATGTACTAAAGAAAACTGACCTGTTTCTGTGGATGCTTGAATTATGCAGGCTCATCTTAGTTTTGACAAGTTTTTTACAGAAACTAAATTTCAGTTTGGGGGGGGGATGAGATCATGAGGGGGTGTTTGCCCCCCCCATGCCCTATGGCAAATTACGCCCCTGATGGGGGGGGGCCTTTTGATCCAAAGTGTTTATAGGTGGTCATTTTTACATTGGATTTCCAGTCACCTTGAATTTAATATTTTTACATGTAAATCATCCGTCTGCTTAAATTAAGAAGAGTCCCAGCGAAAGGGATAATAAATAAATAGAAGGAAGATATCCAAATAGTTTGTGACAGCTTTTCAAGCGATTTATAGACAAGCTGTTAGAATAAATGTTGAATAAACATGACCTATATTTTTCATTGGTTTGTTAATTCAAAAGAAAACAGAATTATAGAAATATATGCATAATATAATATCATATTATATATAATAATTGTATTTAAATATAGTAATGACAGAATTATAATATAATATTACAGTGTAACAATTATGTATAACAGAATTATTTGTATAACTTTGAGAGGTTATTGCTTGGAGGTATTAATTATTTGCTTGGAGCTTTTAAGGACATATCATTTGAGTAATTTAGGAGTTTTTGACATTCCCTGTGGCGCTGGGAAAAATGGACTCTTTTTCTTTGAGACGGTCAGCCGACACTGAGGATAGCAAAATAATTTTAAGGTTTCAATTGACCTTAAAGGATGCATTTGACAAAATTTTTTCGACAAGGCAGTCCTTTACATCAATTTCACGGGATAATTTCACTCACAATAATGGTGATAATAATGTCAAGACATTCATAAGTACCGGTATCTGCTGTGTTTTATGTTTAAAACAATTGGGTAAAATATAGCGTAAAAAAGTAAATAAACAATAGTATAAAAACTAACTTCAGACTCGTTTTTGTTAAGTTGACTAATTAATTTACTTTCGTACCATTAAAAAGGGAAATGGTATATTCATTAACCAACCCATCTTAATGCGCATCCAGATGATTCTATCTTCTATGGAATAATTCATTATCACTTTACTGAAAACACAAAACCCACACACCAGCAAAGATATTGACTACTTTTCATGTTGCTATTCCAAACAGTTTTGGAAGAATGCTAAAATGAAAAACTATTATTAGTTTTACTGGACCACCTAATTCACGTAGACTTTTTTATAGTAGATTTTTTTTATCAAGTTAAAGACAGTCAGCTTTCTCAACTGGAACAAGAGCTCATTCTTTGAAAGGCAGGAAGCAGAGGAGAAGTTCAGGGAGCAGAGGAAAATTAGGGTTTTAAAAGTTAATGAGATAGGTAGCAGAATTTAAACCTTCTTTAACCAAGTTTGAAGTGTACACTTTTGGGTTAAGTACGTTCTAAAAAAAAAAAATAATAGATAGTGCATTGTGCCGACATCATTCTTTACTTAGGCAGTTCTATTGAGCTGCCTATGATAAAATAAAAAAACAAAACAAGTTTTTTCAACTGAAAGTAAGAAGCAACATTAAAACTTAAAACGAACAGAAATTATTCTGTATATTAGGGGGGCTGCCCCTTCCACAATTCCCGCTCTTTACGCTAAAGCCAAAGTTTTTTTTTACAATACTTTTCGTTCAAAATTAACGTCCATTTTTTGAGTTTTCTTTCCTAAAGAATCAGTCATTCCGGAAAGAATCAGGCTCCGGAGCTTATGCGACGACCCCTTCCGTATGAAGTGCCTCTGGGAAAAATATATAAAAATAATAAATAACAAAACACTGGAGCCGTATGTCCTTTACTATAGGCCACGCTATAGCGTTGCCTCTTATCCTCAATTGTCCTTTCTTCGCAGATGGAAGCAGAACACCATCTATAGTAAATTTAAGGAAAATGCAAGACGAGCTCCATATTCGAGTCTAGAATACTCCATTTTTGTACTTGTTTCTAGTTTCCCCACATTATTGTTTTCTTTAGGTATTAGTTATGGATTTGGATGGTATTCATTGTTTAGTTCATCTTTAATTATTCAGTTTTTTTTTCAGTTCAGCATTCGTTTTTCAGTTCAGCATTATTCAGAATATATTTCAGATACTAATTAAACAGTTCGTCGTATATCGAAAGAATTGGCTTTTTATGCTGATTTCAAATATATAAATTTCATTAGGTTAGACTTCCCCATTAAAGGCTACGCCTGAGAAAATTTTCCTGATTTTGAAAAAAGGGGGAAATAGCCCCTAAAAGTCAAATGATCTCAATGAAAATCAGACCATCAGATTCAGCGTATCAGAGAACCCTACTGTACACGTTTTAAGCTCCTATCCGCAAAAATGTGGAATTTTGTATTTTCTTTTGTCAGAAGGAAGATCACGGATGCATGTTTATTTGTTTCTTTCTTTTTTTGTTGTTTTTTTTTCCAGGGGTGATCGTATCGACCCTATCGGAACTTTAAAGTTCTAGTGCCCTTTTTAAGTGACCAAAAAATTGAAGGGCAACTAGGCCCCCTCCCCCACCCCTTTTCTCCGAAAATTCTCCAATAAAAATGTCGGGGTAGGCCAACTCAGTCCACGTAGTTTAAAAGTCCGATTAATATGCCATTCGTGAAGTATTGAACCCCCCCCTCCCCCCAAACCCCCGGGAAAAGGCCTTTAAGTTATAAAATTTGCCCGTTGTTTGCGCATAGTATTTGTTATTCGGATGTATGCATACATTTTTGGGTGGTGTGGGCGAAAAATTTTCTGCTGGGAGTTTTTCATAGGGGGAATATTTCTAGGGGGTGAGCTTGTCAAGGGAAATTATACACTGGGGGAGTTTGCCAGAATTCTTATACAAAATTGTTTTTATATGTCTTGCTTTCTCTTTTCCGTCTCAATTTTGCACGCGGAGTGGTTAAGGGTGATTGTCCAAGGTAAATTTTCACTGGAATTGAATTGTCTAGAGGATATTTCCGTGTGAAGGGGGTTTCTCCGTGGAGGTGAGGCCAGATTTCCTGGCATTATTTAAAAAAATGATCAGAAATTAAATTATATAAGAACAGTTTTTTTCAACTGAAAGTAAGGAGCAACATTAAAACTTAAAACGAACAGAAATTATTGAGTATTTAAAGGGGATTTTCCCCTCCTCAACACCCCCGCTCTTTACGCTAAAGTTTGAGTTATGTCCCAATTATTAAATAATGACTCCTTGAACACAAGGGCCGTTTACTTAGAACAATAAGATTTTTTTTTAAAAATCACTAAAAAACTTTAGCGTAAAGAACGAGGTATTGAGAAGGGTGCAGCCACCTTTATATACGTAATAATTTCTGTTCGTTTTAATTTTTAATGTTGCTCCTTACTTTCAGTTGAAAAACTTGTTTTTTTAACATTTAATTATACCGGAAATGGTAAAGAAAAAGTGGAAACGCTGCTTGTTTTGTTTTAAATTTATGTACTCACCATCCACGGGAAATCTAAGTTGTCTCGGCTTTCCAGATATAATTTCACCGACATTGTGAATCTAGTTAACATAAGATCTCTTGTTATTATCTATTCATCTATCAAGTAGTTTAATTCTTTATTGTAAAGTCTGTAATGGATTGAAAAATCGTATATCAAAAGTAGATTTATATATATATATATATATATATATATATATATATATATTATATATATATATATATATATATATATATATATATATATATATATATATATATATATATATATATATATATATATATATATATATATATATATATGTGTGTATTTATATAGTTAATATATACAATAATTATTACTATAATTATATTATAAATAATTAATGTTCCTTATTTTAGGTATGCCAATGAACAATCATGGAAACTATGTTGTTCGTCTTGGACATGTAGTCCGATGGCTTGGTGAACAAGCTGAGGAGCTTGGGGTAGAAATTTATCCTGGCACCCCAGCATCTGAAGTTTTATTTCATGAAGATGGTAGTGTAAAGGGCATAGCAACTGGGGATGTGGGTATTGCCAAAGATGGCTCCCCAAAAGACCAATTTGCAAGGGGTATGGAGTTACATGCCAAGTGCACAATTTTTGCAGAAGGTTGTCACGGACATTTAGCTAAACAGCTGTATTCTAGATTTAATTTGAGGAAAGATTGTGAGCCTCAGTCGTATGCTATTGGGTTGAAGGAACTGTGGGAAATTGAACCGGAGAAGCACAGACCTGGAAGGGTTGAACATAGTATTGGATGGCCATTGGTGAGTCATCACCTCATTCTTTCCTAATGATTATTTTCTTTCCTCCTTCTTTTCCGTGTTGATTCGTCCTCATGCTTTTATGTATTTTCTTTTTTTTACCTGTGTTTGTCCCTCTTTTCTTAGCTTTAGTAGGCTTTGTCCAAGGGCAGGCCCAGGATTTTTGTTCCCAGGGGGGGTGTATTTTTTGGAGTTTTTTTTTACAAAAGGACTTTGAAAAACTATTACAAATTTGTTAATATGTATTTTTGTTACGTTTTACGAGTAGGATAAAAATTTCGAAGGGGGGGGGGGGCTCGGATTTGACAGTGTTAAGATGTTATCATCTGTTTTATGTTTTGTCGTTAAAAAATATAGTAGGTAGTTCATAATTTTGTACATAGTTTTAGCGTACTTTTGGAGACAAAGTGTACGCTTGGCCCAAAACTCTTCGCCTTCATTTTGTTTTCGTATCTTTTTCAACAAGCTATTTGCTTCATTCAAGTCTATTATGTGAATTGATTTTTGTTCAGATCTGTTTTAAATTATGAAATGCAATTTTTTATCGCAAAAAAACAAGGGAGAGAATCTTTTGCTTGTATGGAATGTAAAAATCTCATTTAGTTTCCTAATAGGATTTCCTAACTATAATTAGGTTTTTAACTAGTTTCAAATGTCTTACTTTCATTGCAAATTGAGTAATATTAAAGTATGGTTTTTCATTTTATGGTAGATTGCTGGAGCAAAACCAATTTTTAATTAGGGAAAGTCTGCTTTGTTGAAGTATATATTTTTTCTAATTTGGCTTTAATCATGTGGATTAGCGCCAAAAGTCAGGTAGTCATTGATGACAAAAATGAAGAAGCTGATTCTATTTTAAGATAGATCCGTAAAACTAATGACTCACAGTTTAACTTTAGCCAGTTTATTTGTTCGATCCTACTTCTCTGTAACCAAACAGACTTTAAGACCATCGGGGAACTTAGTACTTAGTCTTCTGACGTCTTGTACTAAGTCTTCCTCGTCTTGTCTTAAGTATCATTTGGCCAATTTTGGTATCATTTTGGTATCATTTGGCTTTAATCATGTGGATTAGCGCCAAAAGTCAGGTAGTCATTGATGACAAAAATGAAGAAGTTGATTCTATTTTAAATTGGAGCCGTAAAAACAGTTCATAGATGTCATCTAATGACTCACAGTTTAACTGAGTTGCTGCCTATGCTGTTTTAATTTGACCAAGGGCTGTTGTCCACGGGTTCTCTTTGTTGCTGCCTATGCTGTTTTAATTTGAACAAGGGCTGTTGTCCTCGGGTTCTCGTAGCTGCGTTTTCTTACAAAACTGAAGTTCATATATATGCATCCAATTTAATTGGTTCTGTCTAAAATTCACGCGTCATGGTGGTTAGCTAAGTGATCAAGTAGCCAATCAACGAGATCGAGCAGCCAATAAAGTAGCCAAGTAGCTAATGAAGATGTTATTTAGCCAACCACCACCCGGCGATTCTATTGAAGTAGATTCTATAAAAAAGACAAAGAAATACCGCCTTGTGACTCGCAGTCACTAGCAACTCGCAGTTGTAAGTCGCATGTGCTTTTTCCATTTGACAAACCTCGGGTTCTCACATTTGTGTTGTTTCGAATGTTTTTTTCCTATGACTTACTCTGTTTTTTGTTTAAAATAAATAAATAAAGACAAGTTTTAATTTTTGTACGTTAAATATCTTCGTTATGCGTCATGATGTTGACGGGATGTGCTGAAATAATTTAAGTATTCTAAATAATTTAATTAAAAAAATTAATATTTTAAATATATAATACCACCACAGGACAATGTATATGACTACTGCAACCTAAGCTCGAACTGAGCATTCAGTCAAACAGTTCGTGGTAACGAACTGTAAGTAAGGAGCGACCCGGCTCAATAGTAAACGAAATTCTAAAAACAGAATTTTTTGATACCAGTAGATATCTCAAAAGAATCCGATTTTTATGCTGATTTCATATATGTAAATTTTATCACGTTTAGTCTTCCAAGTCTACCCATCAAAAGCTACGAGCCTGAGAAAATTTGCCTTATTTTCGAAAAAAGGAGGAAACACTCCCTAAAAGAATTTTAATGGTTCTTTTCGAAACTTAATGAAAATCACACCATCAGATTCAGCGTATCAGAGAACCCTACTGTGCAGGTTTCGAGATCCTATCTGGAAAAATGTGGAATTTTGTATTTTTTGTCAGAATAACGATCACGGATGCGCGTTTTTTTTTCAGGGGTTATTGTATCGACCCAATGGTCCTAGAATATCGTGAGAGGGCTCATTCTAACGGAAATTAAAAGTTGTAGTGTCCTTTTTAAGTGACCAAAAAATTGCAGGGCAACTAGTCCCCCTCCCACGCTCATTTTTTCCCAATGTCACCCGATCAAAATTTTAAATATCCATTTTGATCGGCGTAGTAAAAAAATCTAATAACGACGTCTTTGAGGATGATTTAATCCCCCACAGTCCCTGGGGAAAGGGCTGCAAGTTGTGAACTTTGCCCATTGTTTACATATAGTATTGGTTATTGGGAAGTATACAGACGTTTTCAGGGGGGATTTTTCCGGGGGGATCGGGGAGAAGATTACGTGGGAGGATCTTTTCATGGGGGAAGGAATTTTTCCATGAAGGGGGCGCCGGATTCCCTAGAATTATTTAGAAAAACGATCAGAAATTAGAAAAAAAAACAAGTTTTTTTTAAACTTGAAGTAAGGAGCGACATTAAAACTTAGAACGAACAGAAATTGTTCCGTATATGAAAGGGACTGTCCCCTCCTCAACGCCCCGCTCTTTACGCTAAATTTTTTTATTGTTTTAAAAAGTAGAGTTGTAAGAAAAAGTCAAACTTTAGCGTAAAGAACGGGGCGTTGAAGAAGGGATAGCCCCTTTCATATACGAAAGAATTTCTGTTCGTCTTAAGTTTTAATACTGCTCCTTACTTTCAGTTTAAAACCAATGTTTTTTTTATTTAATATCAGAATGGATCGGATACATTTTGGAATTTTCAAAGTATTTTCATTTTCAGAAAAAGATAAGCAATATGGCTTTAACATTTTCTTAGATCCCATCATAGGTGATTGCTGAAGAGGAGGGTCGAGTTGCCAGTTTTTTTGTTTTTTTTTTTTGTTCTTTTTTTTGTTCCATTTCGGGTTGGACAGTCTGGATCTAAGCTCTATTTCCATTCTAAAAGTCCCTCAGAACTTAGCCTCCCTCTTGATAGGCTATTTTTATTTTGTACCTTTCGTGGTGTCCTCCGCTTGCAACATGCTGCCAGTCCTGGCAATTATTTCTTTTTTTTTAATTTAAGGAGGGGGGGGGGTCTCTTTGAAGGCAGCCTCTGCTTCAACAAAAATCCGCCTTCTTGACTTACTTAATTCTCCTGCTGACTTGGCACCAGTAGGCGCCAGCTTCTTACCCCAATAAAATTTTTCACCCAAATATATAGAAGAGCGTGAGTACATAGTTGATACGTGAAAAAAGTTACCCCCCCCCCGCCATACCTTACAATTGTTCAATATTTATTTTTCAAACTGAGCTTTCTTTTTATCCTTTTTTTAAAAATTAAATCGTGTTTTGTGGTTTTTAGTCACAAGACTAAACTGTCCTCGTGTTTTATTCCCTTTTAGTTCTAAGAGTTTTGATTGTTTTGACATTTTTACAGCTATTTTGAAATTTTGAATGCTTTTATTCCTGGCCAGCCCTATTATATTTGCTTCTTTGAGTGTGTATGTTAATTGATTCTAAAGTTCAAATTTGGCCCATCTCGGCTTGCGATAGCCATCTGTCAGAAATAGATCTTATCTTATCATGATCGTAGATTTTTCTACTTATCTCTGCCAGGTATGATGTTTGACAGATCCCCCAAATGACAATTTTTGTGTTTGTAAAACCCTGATAGAAACGCCAGGTCAAGGCGCTCATGAAATGGTTGAGTGGGAATGGTAACATATACTAACTTGTTGCTCTGATTGTTCTACTTTTGGAATCGCTGGGAAGGAACAATATGAGTTTTAGGGGCTCCAGCAGAAAAAAAAACAATTATAGCCAGGAACGGGCCTAAGTCACTATGTGGAATGATGGATAGTCTAAGAAGACTTTATATACCCAGAGGTGACTTCTAGCTTCCAAGAACATAGTAATTTCACTTCACTAATGTCTTCTGTCCTCTTAAGACCTGATGAGAAAATTATTCTTAGAAAATGAGGAGCAACTTGTATTATTGACTCCCATTCGAAGAAGAAATCAGGCTGATGATTCGCACTTCTTGCTTTAAAAATTAGTAACTCTGTGGTTTTGGTTGCATGGAAATTTATATTCCATGTAACTGTCCAGTTCTTTACCTTCGCCGGGGTATCCAGAGGATTTTTATAAAGGAAAAAAGAAGGAAATTCTTTTTTTCCTTATAAAGGAAAAAAAGAAGGTATTTTATAAAAAGAAGAATGAAAGAAAGTACGAAAAAACGCGTCTAGGCGATTACCCCACCCCCCCCCGCCCACAAAAAAAAACACCACTGAAAACAGCCCCGCGGAAATTTCCCCACACGCAGAATTGAGCAGCTTAAGAGACAGTACAAAATAGGAACTAGAAAGCGTCAATCAGATATCCTAAGTGGTAATAAAAGGGATATCAAAAACGGTCTTAGAACAGGGGCTGGTTGGTGTCCAATCACTTTTTACTTATAAAAAAAATATGTGGAAGTATTTTCCAGGGGGGGGGGTGGTGGTAAACGTCGGCTCCCAGAAAAAAACATGTGCAAAATTGTAGTTTATATCTTGTGCCATTGTTTTACTTTTTTTTTTTTGCCCTTTTTTTTAACCTTTTAATTAACTGGATGTGGCGATAGTACTTCCTAATGTCTTGAAGGTCTGTGTGGCCTAAGTATATGCAACTCATAATCTCTTGAAAATCTGTGCAGCAAGTCTGTGCAGGTCAAAATGACATTAGGTACAAATTGCTTTAATGAAGATTCCGACAGAAAACGCACCTTAGATCAGATGGCACCTCTGTAATATTTGTTGCGATTGTATTTTTCGATTCCTCTAAGAGCTGGTAAGCCATTTGATTTCCTAGTTACCCTCTTCTTTTCATTTATAAGCTTGACATTCAATTTTGCAAATAGTTTTTACTTGTAAGGCCATCTTCTTTACATTATATTCCAATCACTTCCCATTTTCATCTCCATTATCACTGATTACAGAAATCGTAATTGATTCAAGCCACCGAACATAAATTTTAATTGTACAAAAAAAATTAAATTAAAAAAACTTTAATTAAAAAAGAAACTTTATTGAAGATTGAAGGGAAAAAAACGAAGGAATCACTGCTTCCTTTGCAAAAAAGTGATTTTACTTTTTTTCAAGATGGTTGGCTCAGAACCTCCAAGGGGTTTTCGGTCATGCTGATTCCAGTGTTACATTTTTCGTTCCAACCCGTTGCCATTTTTCATAATAAGTTTTTACTATTAAGATAAACATATATAATAATTCCCTGGCGTTTTGCAAAAAGGGCATAAGTCTACTTTTCATAATTTTACAGGAGAACAAAATGAAAATAAAAACGCACAGTAAAAAAAAAATCTTTGACAATAATCAGAATTTAAGAAACTCGAAACTTTAAAGACAGATTCCTTGCTAACTTTTTGATCAAAATTCATAAGAAATGTCCAAATTGCTGAATTGTTCGCTACTTAGAAGCTAAGGGACTTGCGAACTTTTTTACTACCTTTTCGAACAATTTAAAACTCGGTCAGAATTGAACGCACATTCCATTCTGAATAGACAAATCGAAAGATCTCTTCGAGCTCTTTCAAACCATATGTTTAAATCATTTTTAGAAAAAAGTGGACTTAGGCCCTTTTTTCAAAACGCGACGGAGATATCTGCCTGCATCACCTTTAAATGAAAAATTTTCTTTTCACTAGACAGTTTTTTTAACATGTTTCAAGATTTTGGGTTATTTTTTGGGTGATTTTTTAGCTACAATTCAGTCTTTATTAGGGTGCATATACTGCTGCAACCATGACCAACTTTCTTGTCTATATTGCCTGTAATTAAAAAAAGAAATCTGAAGTTGTGACGTTTTGTGAAATACGGAAAGGGAAAAATCAGACGTTTTCGCCATTGGCGCTGATCTCCTCTCGGTTCAATTCAACTAAACAGTACCGCTCCGCTTTTTGGTTGAAATAGATTTGCATTCCTAGATAAGACTTTGAATAAGACGAAGGTCCTTATAAAAGTAATCTCGTAGTGTTGATTTTCTCTTTCATTTGCTGTAAACCTTGTGTTTTATTTAGGATAAGAATACATATGGTGGCTCATTTATATACCACGTGACTGATGAGAACAAATCACCCCTCGTCGCTGTTGGCTACGTAATAGGGTTGGATTATAATAATCCATATTTACATCCATTTAAAGAATTTCAGAAATTCAAAATGCATCCAGCAGTGAGGAAAACTTTTGAAGGTGGAAACAGGTTAGTTAAGTTTTTGTGTATTTTACTTTAAAGTGCAAAATCAGATACTACCTAAGTAGGAAATTTGAATTACGTCTGTGATGTTTAGAATTTAAAATAAGATTAATGTTCCTTTGAACCTAATGATGAGTAATTAGTAGCTAAATGAGAGTATTATATTCTTTACTTTAATATAAAGGGCAATAGAACTTTCAGTTTCCTTGCAAATGTATCTTTCTCTGATAATAGACTACTGTTGCTTCCATTTAATCACCCTTGGCAGAAAAACCACATTTCTTGATGAAAATGCTTAGTTTCGTATTTTTGTATACAGTAGTTTTATGGCTCTCATGCATGCTGAATTCCATTACATATTTTTCGTCAAGATTTCACATGTTGTCGGGGATATTTTAGCAACTTTTTTAAATTGTTCAACTTTTATCAAGTTGATATATTTTTAATTAGTGAATTTTATATATTTAGAATGATCATAAAAAATACAGAAACTCGGTGCATGTGTTGTAAAGAAGGTTTAGTTTTTTAGAGTTTTGATGTCTGTTTTTTATCTGTTTTTCTTATGTCTTTATTTTTGATGTTTTTATCTGCTTTTTTTATGCCTTTCTTTACTTGAATCATCGTTACTCCGAGGACTCTCTTGAGTATAATGGTGGCTATTATCACACGATGAGAATTTTGGAAAGGTATTATAGTATTTTCTAAGGTGTTTGATGTAACTGTTGTGGCAACCTAGTAAAGAACGAACCCTAGCCAATAGTATACAATAAAAGGACAGCGTCAGGTGGAGTAAGATTTATTATGTTGTTTTATGAGGTCATAAAAATGACGTAATCTGTTTGTGATTTATGGCGTAACTTGTTCGTGAGGGCCGAAAATCTGAGCTACTTGCGATTTTGCCTGACCTAAGTGAGGACCATTGAAAAGCCCATGAAGCTGTTTCTTCTGCTCAGTATATATTTTATATATGAGGGTTGATTCTATATCCCATCATGTGATATGATACACTGGGAGTTTATTTTAAACGTTTAGTCTGTTTCCTATATTGTGCACGTTTTGATCTGTTGCGTTGGATATCCCTTTGACAATAAATGTACCACCTTTTGTCTTTCACGGACTTGTGCATGTTGCCCTACCGATGGTTAAGTTAGTCTGAGTACCGTTTGATGAACTTTTGGTTCAATAAATTATAAATCGGTAGAGGAGGAGCATGCGTAGCTGTTGTGGTTTGGCGCTGCAGCGAGTTGTTAGTGTTTCTTTAGCGATTACTCCGTCTACTGTGCCTTTTGTACCTTTTTTTGACGGGCAATAAATGAATAATAATAATAATATAAATATTACACGTCACCTACTAAACTTACAGTATAGAGAAAAAAAAATCAAGATAAACTCATTGACTTGGCACTGGGGGGGGGCTGTCCCACCATTGGCACTTGAGTGGAATATTATTAAATACGTCATTGCACACAGGGATAAGGGGATCTCCCCTACCTCGAGAAAATAATTATAGAGAATATACTTTTCCTATTTTGAAGACCTCGCTCCTTCGTCCCCGATCGGAAGTTGACCTGTGTATGTCTTTGTTGGATCATGTGAGTAATCTTTTAATATTGTTCCGGTCATTGAAATCTTTCAAGGGGATCCAAAAAACCCTTTCTTGAGGGGTGAAGGGTGGCTGGGCCTGCTAAAAAATAAGTTCAAGAAACGGAAAATAAAAGCTAGAAGAAAGGTTTTTTCTAAAAAAAAAAAAAGGTGCGAAGATTTGTTATTTAGCGCATTTTTCACCTTTTGTATAATTTTTATTTTCGAGGGTCTGTGTGTGCAGGGGGGAGGGTGAGTTTGGATGTCCTTTCAGCCCACTTCCCTCCCACTTGTAGTCATTCACTGTATTTCTACCTTGGCTCTCTCAAGCTAGAAAACAAGGTTATTCTGGTTCAACGTTAGTCTGCTTGAGACGCTGCTATATAACAAAGCATGCTGTGTTTTCTTTTTATTCCGTATATTTCTATTTCTTCATATTCTATTGGGATTTTTCATTTTTGAATCTTCTTCTCCCATTACAGTAATAACGCCATTTCTCAGTGGGAAAAATATTATATCCATCTGTAATGTAACACTCGATAAAGTTTATTTACATCAGAAGTTTTTCGCTTTAGCTTTCTAAATCATCAGAGAACATCTAAATGTTTTTATGGTTTTAGGTGATAATGCGAAGTCCTTACTTTCAGAAAGAGTGGAAAGTTGTAGAAGTCATAGAAGAAAAGTTTTCTTTACGAGGTGTAAATAACACAATATAACAACATGAACAGAGATGTTTATAGTTAGGGGTAGACAGGCGAATAAATAAATTACAAAATTTTGCAATTAGAGTTTTTGTCAGATAAAAACAATTTTAAGACTTGAATTATGGGTGAAGAGAGTTTCCAAAAATAACCTTTTGAGGTTGTATTTATCAATTTACTCTTTTTAAGAAAATATTATATTAGCTTCTTTGTATTAACTTCATTTGTTTGCCTAAAGGGATTTTCTGGAGCTGTAATAAAAGAAAGGACAAAGATTGTCTTCATTGGCCAACCGTCCAGGGCCAAACCAAAAATGGGTCGTCCCCGAATGGAGTGGGAAGACGTCATAAGGAAAGATTTTAGGGAAATGAGAACTTCTTGGGAAGGTAAAAAGAGGGAGGCTTTAAATACTTTGGGATGGAGAAGTGTGCGTAGCTGTGTTGACCTCATGCTGCTTGGTGCAGCGAGTTGTTACTAGTAGTAGTAACAACGCTATGCGAGGTGCAAACCGTTAATTTTTGTTAACATTAATTTTTGGAGAAACTCATTTCGGGAATGTTGCTTGGGAGACTGAATACTCAAATTTGGTTGCGTTTATTTTGTTGGTTGGTTCGAATAGTATTATGACATGAAGCACTGTCGCAGGGAGTGAAATCTTTCAAATGTTCTGTCTCATTCTCCCATGCCTTCACCCCCAAAGGTTTTAAACTCAAATAAGAAAAGGGCACTTTATGTTTTAACTCTCTTTAATGATGTTTTTAGTCAATTATTTAGTTGTGTTTTTAATTAATTTAAAACATCAATAATTATGTTTTAATTAATTATCTTATTCCTTAAACCAACGTGTGGCTACATGTTTCATTATATTTTGTCACAAAAAGATTAATTTGTCTCAGATATATCAAAATTGTTTTATTGAATTTCATCAAAAATAGGAAATTAAAGGGATATAAATGTTTATTAAAATCAGCTGTGGCTTGGTCAGATTTCAGGGGCTTTAACGAAATTAGTGGAAACAAGTGGCTTAGCTTTTAGCTTAAACGAAAGTAGAGCCGAGACAGTTTGTGTCTATGACAGAGTAATTAAATGTAACTTTTTCAAAGTTCTATTCATTAATACCTTTGCAAGATAAGTAAGACTTGAAGGCTTCCTTATCCAACATAGGCCCTACCCCCTACCTATGTCTCTTATTCTACCTACCTGAATAGATACATTTTTTATCCCCTAATTTCTTGTTTCCTAACTCTAACAATTCTAAACACCTAACAATTCCAATTCAAATTGCCTGAATTGTCAGTCAAAATTCCATTACTTCCAAACGATAGTTGTCTTTCCACGTCGTAACGTTCCATGTTGCGTTTTGATATTATTTAGAGAATTGAAATTGTTATCGTTTCAAGAAAAGCAGTGCCCCCCCCCCCAGTGCAGGTCCCCGACTAAGAACTTCGTTCCAAGTCTAATAAAAGTGCTTAGTAAAACTGTTGAAACTGAAATGGTGAATTCGAGTTATAATAAGAAGAAAATTACCATGTAAATATTTTGATTTCAACTGTAACAGACACTCAGGATTTTTTTTTTCTACGGGGGGTGGCAATTATTTTTGATAGGTTGATCAGAAGTCTCCAGAAATTTGAAAAATTAGATTTTTTTTTGGGGGGGGGGGGATGGACGGGACCTCTCTGAGTACTACCTCGAACTGTAATTTGTAGTCTAAAAGAATGATACAGCACTTGATTGTGATATTGATTCGCAGATATTTATAGCTTAGTGTGAAAATCTTATTACGATTTTGAATTCTGTATTTGTTGAGAATTAAGTATTAATTATCTAAGTATTCTTTATTAATATAACATACTTGGCAATCATATTTGGCCCCTCTCTCCATAAAAAAAAATCATCTGAACCTCTTTCTATTTCTTGATATAGAATGTTTCAATGTGCCAATATGCTGTGGGAAAAGATCGAGGGTTCGCTGACTGTCAGAAACCACGTATGCCATTTGGTGCATGTCAAGCGTGGCAAAAGTGTGGCGGAATTTTTCCACGCGTGGTGGAACTATTCGACACATGTGGCGCGAGATGTACACTAGATGGCGGAAAGTGGGTTACCCCTCGGAAAACATCTAACAAAATCAAAATTTACTGTTTTTCTTATCGACTTCCATTATAAGTTATCCGGTGCTTTTAAAGATAATTTATTACTTCGCAGAATGAGAAATGCTTTAAACATAAGGAGCCATGTAGTTCTTAGTTACCTTTGAAAATGTTTATTGAGTTTCAACCTTTCAAATATGCATTTTCAAAATATAGGTCATATTTTTAATTTAGGGCATATCCTGTTCTGAAATATAAATTGAAACACAAAAATAACATATACCTAGGAAAAGTCTGTTTGTTAGTCTTCGGCACCTTTTTTGTTTTTATTCTGTATACCTCAGAAGGGGAAAAAACTTTTAGACCTATCTAAAAGGCGCTGTTACTCCCTTTCTTTAATTATTAAACAAAATTGTATTTGTCTATCTGTTTCGTTGTTTGTATATTCCGTTGATAGTAAAGTCAAATATAGAGAAACTACTCCTAAACTTTTTAAAGTGTTCCGGCGCAATTCACAGGAATTTGTTTTGGCTAGTTTGACAGCTAGGGTGGTCATTCACGAAGAAGTGCTAAAGCAGACTTTAACAACAAAATTGACAAAGCAAGGGAATCTTGTGACTGGCAATTCGTCGCGTTGCGGAGCACCATTACTGCTTTTGCATTTTTTTTTTCGTCTCGTCATCAGCTGATTGTGGCTCAAAAATGGCAGACATAAAAATTAGAAAACCTTTTTTACCAAAATGGGAATCGTCAGACGTGAAGAAAAGTTCGTCTGAAGTTTACGAAATTCTTAGTAGTTGAAACAAAAGAGACTGTCCCAGCTTGGAAAGTAAACTCCTCAGAGACCTAGCACTCTCGGATTCATATAGGACATTGAGTTATCTCTTCAACTGCCTGCAACAAAGTTTAGTGAACCTTCTTGATTTTCAGGATATGATTCTGGAATAATGGATCTCGAAATTCCAAATTCAGGCTGTTTCTTTTGTAAAGTTTTGCATATCATCGAAATTTCGAAGGGGCATTAAGATTTGACAAGTATTTAGACTGATACAAGTCTGGCTGGCTCATAGTTGCGAAGAGGAGAGGAGAGTTCTCCTTAATCTGGTCACCTTTAAACAAACAAAAACCTTTTTTGCATCCTGACTAATGGTCTGCGCTGCGCATGTACTATCTCCTGATTCGATGCCTTTGGCTGGGATTGCAATGCGTGGTTAGGGGTTGGGGGCAAATCATCCGAATAATCTAATCATCAGAACATCATAAACACTTTATGATAATGAATAGAAATTTAAGAACGACGCTTCTCAATACTGACCGAAACTCCAAAAAGCAGAATGTGAAAATAGTATATGCTGAGAAGAACCTATAAATCTAATGAAGTTGAATTTGCCCATTTGAATTTATTAGCATAATGAAATTTGCATTATTTCTGAAGACATGGGAAAGCAACCTCAAATAAGGACCTGATCTCGAAGAAAGTTACGCCGTCAAATTCATTATGTCTGAGGGTCTTATAGTGAAGGTTTCATACCTCTGTCTACGCTTTATTTAAACACCAAATATTCAAGCATTTTTCTACAAAAATACCAAATTTACGTTTTTCGGAGGAAAGTTGATCACTAATGCGTTTTTTCTTCTCGCCAGGGATGATTGTGCCGAACTAATGGCTGCAAAATATCGAAAGAGGGTTTATTGAGAGGGAAATTTTTGAGTTTATTTATTTATTTATTTAATTGAAAACCCGTCTTCAAAAATGTGACAATGACGGAGCATAAAATGAAAAAAAAAATAAAGCAATTAACATGGAAAATCAAAACAAGAACAAAATCAGGCAAATAAAAATCAAATATACACATAAACATCAACAGATTCAAACAAAAATAAACCGGAAAATAAATCCCCGCAAAAAACGCAATAAATACAAATAACTTGATTTTTTGTCAGAAGAAAGATCACGGATGCATGTTCATTTGTTTTTCCCAGGGGTGATCACATCGAACTAGTGATCCTAGAAGATCAGAAGAGGGCTCGTTTGAACAGAAATTAGAAGTTCTTGTGCCATTTTTAAGTGATCAAAAACATTGAAGGGAAAATATCCCCCCTAGCCGTCATAGAAATTTTCGGGCGGAATTTTCAACGAGGATGGAATTGTCAGTGGAAATTGTCCGAAGGGGTATTTTACGCAAGATTTTCAACTTTATTTCATTGGAGGGATAAACAGTTTTTTTTTTTCAACTAAATGTTAGGGGCAACATCAATACTTAAAATAATCATAAATTATTTCGTTTTTGAAGGGGGGGGTTGGCCTCTCCACAAAACCTCGCTTTTTACGCTGAAATTTGACTTTTTGCCCCAATTCTTTAAGAATGACTCCTGAAATACAAGGACCACTTGATTAGAATAAGAAGTTGTTTCAAAAGAACTAAAAAACTTTAGTGTAAAGAGCGAGGTTTTGAGGATGTGGTAATCCTCATATACCGAATAGTTTCTGTTCTTTTTAAGTTTTAATGTTGCTCTTTATCTCCAGTTGGAAAAACTTTTTTTATTACTGAAAAAGGCGAGAATTGTACCAGCGGTTGATAGAGTCTAGCAATGGTTAAACTAATAGACGTTCACACTCATATTTAGAAGGAGGCGGGACACTGGCCTTACAAGGCCATTTAATTTTTTATTATTATAAAAAAATAAAATAAATGTAAATGGTTTCCATTATTAATGGTTGGTCAGTGTCTGTAATATAATGAAATTTTAGCAAAAAAAGAGAAGGTTGCTTCCGAGAGGGGTTGCAGCCCTTCTTATATAGTGTAAAATAATTTTTATTTGCCTTAAAGTTTAACTTTAAAAAAACTTTGTTTCACACAGACAATAATCCGCGTAGAACGGGTACCGATCTCCTGGTTCTCTGCCTTCGGCCGGGAGTGCTATGAGCGGTTGGGGGTACAGATTCTAACAGACTATATTCATGTAATACACTTTTTGGGAGCGTGACGGTATTTTCAAACCCTGCACCGTTTTGCACAGGAATCACATCACTAATAACAACAACATTGTCCTCGGAAACATCACTCTAAACAATTTCCACAAGCTTCTTAAGCTCTTCCATACTAAACTCAAAATCAGGGGGAATATTTTGAGACATACCTTCACTAATATCATCTTGTGATTATTGGTCCTGTGAAATTGGATTTTTCTCTTGAATCATTTGTAGTTCTGAACCATGGAATCATTCGACGCTTCCCGTGTTTTTCCCTATATTTCTCCAGGTACCCATTTGGAGCTGGGTCAACTCTGGTTGAGCTTACAGAATCGCACCACTGACCCCCATTCCAGGCCAAGTAATTGAGCAACACCAGGACTCGAACCCTTGACCATACGGACACAGTATTTTAATGTCGCTTTTCAATTCATTAGACTAATAAAGTAATAGAAGACAAGCTTTTTTCAAATGAATGTAAAGAGTGACGTTAACTTTTAAATCAAGAAAAATGTTCCGAAGTGAAATCTCCGCTCTATACCAAGGTCGTATTCAGGGGGTGTGCTAGGGGGTTTGACCCCCCCCTGAAATGTTTGTTCAAATCATAGAAATATAAACAAATGCATAAAAACACATTTTTGATGTTTTTTTAAATTTTTCTTTGTACCCAGTCCTCCCCTAAAATATATCCCCTCCCCCCGAACAAAAACTCTGTTTTTTACACTAAAGTTTAATTTATGCTGCATTGAAAGTATTATGCATATCTATAAACACATGAGAGACACATTACTCTTTACTATTGGCCAACGCTAGAGCGCTGCCTCTAATAACATGAACTCAAATGAGCATTATGTTTATATTCCCCTACAACTTTGGGTATGTTATTGTTATGTAGCCTTATGGACTTAATGTCTCAACATGGCAAACAAACTTCGCTATCAATTGATATATGAGATTCGGTTTTTTCTATTAACTGAACGAAATTTTTGGAAGTTGTAAATATTTTATCGAATTGATAAATTTCTCAAAAACGTGAAAACGAAAATTTTGATACTTTTAAGCAAACTTGCATCATTTTTGATAAATTTCTAAATTCCTCATGATAAACTAAGTAATATTACACTGGACTAAGCGGACGGACCTGTATGAGGACAAAAAATAGGGGAAAAAAATTGATTGTATTGATTTGTAGCGCGAAAAATCATATCCTTTTTTTCGCTGGCTTGCTTGAAAATTTAGAAGGTTATCTCACAGTTTTTAAGTTAGGATTTGTACCTTTGTTTTGTGTACTTTCTATTTCTTCTACCAATGGAGAGTATCCTTCTGCCCTAATTAGACAAAACTAAGTTTGTATTTTCAATTACAGGCCTCCCACTGTGCTCATAACTATGAAAAAAGTTCATATTTTTAACCTAGGTTCATAAATGGCTCATAATTTAGAAAAAAAGGTTCATAAACTTCATATTTTTCTTGTCATCAGCTGGAAAGCACTTCTAGTTGCTGTCTCTATCCTTATAAAGGACAGGCAAAGCAAATGTTTAAAACGTTTAAAACATTTCAAACTGTAACACTCCAAGTTTTGTGAACATACATTTTCTTCTGTTCAATAAGACATTGCTGCATCTAACTTGGTTCCTATATTTCCCCTATATCTTCTTATACTAAGCTATCTTTTAGTATTTTCCATTTTCTGGCTTTAGTCTTTGCTGCCTTCATAGAGTCGGATCATGACCGAGGAAAAATTATTGATGAAAGTCAAAATGCTTAATGCTAGACTGATAGTCTCTGACGCTCTAAAGAAGTTTGAGAACAGGCCCGAGATAGTCCCTATTACCAGAGAGCTGTTGAATTTGGGGTGAAATGCCTGCCAGAGCTATAAACTGTACCCGGAAACTGAGTGATCTAGACAGGCTGAATAGGAGTCCAAAAGGAAAGAAGAAGAAGAGAAGAAGGCAAGAGAAGAGGAGGAAAAAAAAGAGGATGTTATCTGAGAAGAAGACCATTGAACACCTGGAAAAAGATTTGATTAAGAAGAAGTCAGTTGAAAAGGAGAAGAGACAAGTAGCAGAAAGGCTCCTTCAAGAAGCTAATGAGAAGCTGAAAAAAGCCATAGATGACAAAGACTTTGCAGAAATAAGCCTCACACAAAGCATCATCAAGGATTTGAGCCGCAAGATGCGCGAAGAAGATGAGGCAGCAAGGGAGGTTGAGTGGATACAGAGCAGGTTAAACAAACGAAAGTAAAGTCGTCCTTAATTTCGTCATATTTTGCCAAAAAAAAGGAACAACTAGAGTGGACTATTTTGCACTATTGTATTTTGTACTTTTATACAAATTATACGCATTTAACTGAACTCATGAAAAAAAAAACAAAAAAAAAAACAAGAAGAATATGTGCACCAGTGATTAAAACACCAACTGCCACTTTGTGTCCACGGACAGTTTCTGAGGTGAACATATCGTAAATTAGGTCCATAATAGGTTCATAAAAAGCGCAATCAAAATTTCAAAAAGTTCATATTTTTGTGGTCAAAAGTTCATAAAGTTCATATTTTTCCCAAAAAATCTAGTGGGAGGCCTGCAATTTCAAAAAGGGGAGAAGGGTATTCTTTCTCTAGAAGAAGAAGAAGGCTCCCTAGAAGTAATGAGAATCTACTTTACCTTAACCCCCCCCCACCCAGATGTTTGCCAGATACCAGAATAATAATTCTTTCTCGTTGGATGGAAAGATCAGTAACTATTTAATGCAATAACATAAGTATCACGTCTTTTTGGTGCAAGTTAATGATGAAAGATTGTGGGAAAAATGTGTGTTTCAAGGGGAAAATAAATCTTGAAGTTCAAAAAAATAGTTCTCCTAGACCCCTCCCCCCCCCCAAAAAAAGGGAAAGATAAACACCCTTTCTTAGTAATTTCATTGAAAAAAAAATTGTCTTTAATATACGTTGGAAAAATACATCCCCTGTATCCCCCTCCCCGCGCAAACATGGAAGAGAATTAAAGTTACAAAAAAATAGTGAATTTGACAAATTTTCCTACTTCTGAGATAATTGCGATATATTGTTTGCTAAGCTGCTGCTCAAAAGAGAGGGCCGACTGGGTGATTCAGATCAAGAGGATTCAAGTGTGATTGAACATACAATATTCTACTGATTCCAGTGGCGGATCCAGGGGGACGAGGTACCCCCTAACGTAGTCTAAAGTAGTGTAATTTACTTAATTGACGCAAGTTTGCGTTAATTGTAACTTGCTCCTAATGCAAGTTTATCGGATCAACCTATTTTGCCCCCCCCCCCTAAAAAGAATTCTGGATCCGTTCCTGACTGATTCTCCCTTTGAGAACAGCTTAGCAAACTGCTTTTCGTAATTATTTCATAAGTTTGAAATGCCAGATACGATCTTTAGGTGTAACAGTGGCCCTTTTATATGTAAATTGTTGTCCACAAAGAATAGTAATGCCTTAACTGTCGTATGGCATGATTCTTTAACAGTTTAAATCTTAATATAAGAAACTAAAGAGATTAAAAGAATAAATTAGCATTTTTACTATAATAAAATAATGTTAAACGAACATACAATTTAGGACAAATTCAAGATATAATCCAAACTCTTTAATAGCTGGAAAGAAGACTTTCTTACAGACGAAAAAAGCATATGGCAGGAAATTAACTCGATACTAAAAGCACTTAAGAGCGAACTTGGAACGAAATTAGCATTTAAAACGAAGTTTGCGTTGGAAATTTAATTAAAGGAGGAAAAGCAAATAGAAATTTTTGAATAACCAACCTTTTTAGAAATAACCCCTCTTTACACTTAAAAATGTCAGTATTCTTTTAAAAATGTGTGATTTTCGTTTTAACAAGGTGACACTCTTTGATGCTCCATAGAATTGAGAAATAAAAAAAGAAATGTATTTTCTGACCTGAGAAACATGATGAAGAGAAAGCTAAAGCTAACAAATATTATATAATCCTGCTTTTTTGGGGGGTTTATACCTTTTTTAAAATGTACCCCGTTGAGATTCATTTGGTGACACTGGTTATTAACGGTTAAATCGTAAGTGGATTCAGACTAAATACAATTTAGGCCCTTGCGTTCAATTATGATTTATGATAACTTTTTCTGCCTCTTTTAAGGTTTACTTGGTATCAATCAGTTCACCGTAATTGATTGTAATTATTATTGACATTTGTCAGAGGTAATTGAAACACTAAAAAAGCAGAACTTTATTTATATTAGATTAAAAAAAAAGTTTTTTTTTGCTGAAAGGGAGCGACATTAAAACTTACAACGAACAGAAATTATTTCGTATATGAAGGGGGCTGTCCCCTCCTCAACGCCTTGCTCTTTACGCTAAAGTTTTTTATTGTTTTAAAAAATAAAGTTGTGAGACAGAGTCAAACTTTAGCGTAAAGAGCGAGGCGTTGAGGAGGGGACAGCCCCATTTCATATACGGAATAATTTCTGTTCGTTTTAAGTATTAATGTCGCTCCTTACTTTCAGAAAAAAACTTATTTTTTTAAATCTAATTTCTGAAGGTTTTTGAAAACCAAGAAAAAATCCTCCATAGAAAGATCCTCACCCGTAACCTCCTCCTCCGACCCCCCACCAGAAAAAATCCCTCCTGAAAACGTCTGTATACTTCCTATTAACCAATGTAAACAATGGGCAAAATTAATAACTTACAGCCCTTCCCCCAGAACTGTGGGGGATTAAGTCATCCTCAAAGATATATTTATTATATTTTCGACTTTACTGAACAAAATGGCTATCTCAAAATTTTGATTGGGTAACTTCGAGAAAAAAATGAGCGTGGGAGGGGGCAAAATTGCCCTCCAATTTTTGGTCACTTAAAAATGGCACTAGAACTTTTAATTTCCGTTCGAATGGGCCCTCTTACGATATTCTAAGACTACTGGATCGATACGATCACCCCTGGGAAAAAAACAAATAAACACGCATCCGTGATCTTTCTTCTGGCAAAAAATACAAAATTCCACATTTTTGGAGATAGGAGCTTGAAACTTCTATAGTAGGGTTCTCTGATACGCTGCATTTGATGATGTGATTTTCATTAAAGTTCTATGACTTTTAAGGGTTGTTTCCCCTTTTTTTCGAAAGTAAGGCAAATATTCTCAGGCGCGTAACTTTTGATAGGTAAGACTAAACTTAATGAAACTTACATATTTGAAATTAGAATAAAAATATGACTCTATTTATGTATCTATTTGTATCAGAATTCCGTTTTTTAGAGTTTCGGTCACTATTGAGCCAGGTCGCTCCTTACTTACAGTTCGTTAACACGAACTGTTTAATATTACGAGATGCGTCAATAAAGAAGTTTGACAAATTTTCCATTGTATTCAAAATGACTTTCACAATATTGCTCTTATATTCACCGAATAATTGCCTTAAGAATCCATAGAATGCTGGGGGCGATGTTTCCATTGTTAGTAGTAGTTTTGGAACTCGGATGCTGTAATAGTCTTCAGTTGGTCGGTTGTACATTGACATTTTCTAATATCCTCGAATGTTGTGATTTGAAGTGGATTTGGAATTGTTGAAAGAGATAGAAGTCACTAGGGTTCAAGTTGGGCAAATAACGGGGTTAAAGAGCCATGGAAATATTTTGTTTGCCAAAAAAATTATTAATCAAAATAACCATGTGCAAAGGCGTGTAGTCATGATGTAACACAAGTGTTCTTGATGTCTGGTCTACATGCATGACCCTATTCCCTACTTTTTCAACAATCCCTTGATTAAAGTGTTGATTTGTTGGCTTTAAGGGACAAATTGTTTGTGGACGATTCCCTAACTATCAAAAAAGCAAATGAGTATGCTTTTGAGTTTTGACCTCCTCATCCGTCTTTTTTGTCCATCCTCATCCGTCTTTGGTTACACTGAAATGTGTCAGTCTTCGCTCTTGTGCTTTGATTCTGGGTTTTACTCGAAAATGCAATACCCAACAGTATGACACATAGGGTTTCCATCCCACTAGGTCCAAGTCTGAAATATCATCAGATGGAATATTGTCACCCGAAATTTTCGGATGAAAGCACTTAAAAAAAAAAAAAAAAAAAAAAAAAATTGCGAAAATAATAACTTCAGACCAACGTGTGACTAATAAGATCAAACTTCTGCTGACATGTTTACAATATTTCAATTGAAAAGTTATTCCAGACTTTCCATCTGATTTAGTTGCAAAATTCAGTTGTCTCAATTCCGTTTGGAGATACAATGCTCTCTCAACTCGGATTCTGTAATAGTCTTCAGTAACAAATTGATAGTATAGGAATACAAATAAATATTATAGATATTCTACACGATATATTCTGCATATGTTTTGGAATATAGGTAGAATATTCCAAAATTCCTTCTTTTCTTTATTTTTATTTGTCAGACTTTCCCTTTGGCTGCTCAATTTTAAATGTGGGGGAAATTCTCTTCGGGATGAATTTGTCGCGGGGGCAATACATCTAGCATCCGTTTGAAGATACTTAAAGAATATCTGTCTTACTCCTAGGCACATATATACTTAGTTAAGAGACCACAATTATCCCTAATAGAAATAGATAACGCCTTAAAAGTCTTGAACCACTGTTTACATAAATAACACAAAGACGACAAACAACAAAGGGCAGCGTAGAGGATATGTAGTATCATTAGAAGGTCTGTTGGTAAATAAATTTGGCTTAAAGCACTTTAAATAAACAAACATTGAACATTATCACTTTCAAATAGACAAATTAATACAATAATTTTAATTAGAAAGTTAGAAGTTTCTAGATAAAATGCAACGACTTCCACTCCTTGTATATAAAAAAAATATGCTTTTTATGAGGAACTCAGATATCTAACATTTATATGTCTTAATTTTTTTTTTCAAAAGATATTATTATTAATAGATTTCAACTTCGAGATTTTGGTTTCTTCCTTGCGATATTTTAGCAAGTTGAAGTACCAAGGGCAATGCAAATGAAATATTAAGATTGAATTTGTTATGTGTAGGTTTGGACAAAAATATATATGTATTTTTAAAGGTACAGAAAAGTAGGATTTCAATTTCTAATGAAAAATATCTCCCTAGCACAGTCAAGAAGTTTTTGGTTCCAGCGGGCGTCCAATTAAAAAAAAAGAAACATGGGTGAAAAACCTGCAAAAAATAAGCTAAATAAACAAATTAAGATGTAGATGTAGATTTACTTTCAAGGTTTAGTCGTCTTTGCGAATCAACAGATTTTCAATGATTTGAGTATTACGGACAGAAACCGCTATGAAATTTAACAAATTACTTTTGCCTATTTATTTTTACGTTAAATGTGGCAACACTGATGAACATGGGCTACATAAGAACTCGTGTTTGAGAAAAATGAAAATTTTGAGAAATCGTTGGAAAAATGTTCAAAAATCGTGTTTTTCAGATATGAATGGATCTAGGAAGGGTCCAAGGGGCACAAAATGTTTTGATTTTGATATCCCTTGTATTCGAAAAGATCTTCCACTTGCTATTAGGCCAGACGAAAATACGAAGCATAGTTTTGTCATTATAATTTTCTGGATTTCAATGACATTAACATTTTCCAAAGTAAAAATTATTCCACTTCCATCCATGTCTTCGTTTTCTAGTGAAAAATTAGTACAGAAAAACAGAAAAGCATCACAGAAAATCTTGTGAAAAAATACCACATCTCTGGCGGGGGTCAAATTAAGAACAAAACAAAGGAAACATGGGTTAAAAACTAGCAAAAAAAATAAGCTTACCAAATAACTGAAAAAGATTAAACTTTCCTTTGAAGCAGTGGCGTAATTTTGTCAAAATCATGGGGGGTGGCAAAGTTGGGTCCAATTTCAAAAAACCAAGTGAAAATCACAGTAAAAACTAAAAAATGAGCCATTTGGTACCTTAAAGGTACTATAAAAGTAGTATAAAGGTACTTTATAATACTATAAAGGCAAATTTATCATAGGCAGCGCGCTAGCGCTCCCAAAGTAAAGAACGATGTGGGCACAATGTATTTTTTTTTTCTTCAGCCGGGCACTTCGTATCGAAGTTGTTGTAGAAACTTTGAAAAGGGCTCATTCGATTGAAAATTAGAGTGGCTAGTGCCCTTTTTAATAGTCGAAAGTGATTGGAAGGCAACTAGCCCCCCACGCCCATCATTTCCCCTAACACTCCCAATCAAAACGTTGAGATATCCATTCTGTTCAGTATAGTTGATTTCAAAAGAGAAAATATCTCTTTGAGGAGGACACTTCCAGAAAACCCTCGGGTTTATAGTTTTTAGTTTTGCCCCGGGGGATTATAAAAATGCTGTTGGCACTACGTACTATTTGTTATTTTTTTATTTAGAGCAGGGCACTTCAAATGGAAGGGGTCGTCGTAGAAACTTCAAAGGGGACTCATTCGATTGGAAATTGAGAGTTCTAGTGCCCTTTTTAATAGTCGAAAGTGATTGGAGGGCAACTAGCCCCCCTCCCCACGCCCATCATTCCCCCAAACACATCCAATCAAAATTTTGAGATAGCCATTTTGTTCAGCGTTTTGATTTCCAGATAGAAAATATGTTTTTGAGGAGGACACTCCCACACAACCCTCGGGGCTAGGGTTTTAAGTTATGCCCTGAGGGCATATAAGAACGATGTTGGGACAATGTACTATGTATTATTTTTTTCATTTAGATCAGGGCACTTCATATGGAAGGGGCCGTTGTATAAACTTCAAAAGGGGCTCCTTCGATTGGAAATTGAGTGTTCTAGTGCCCTTTTTAACAGTCGAAAGTGATTGGCGGGCAAATCGCCCCCCCCCCCCCACGCCCATCATTCCGTCAAACACATCCAATCAAAATTTTGAGATAACCATTTTGTTCAGCTTAGTTGATTTCCAGATAGAAAATATGTTTTTGAGGAGGGCACTCCCTCACAACCCTCAGGGCAAGGGTTTTAAGTTATGCCCTGGGGGCATATAATGCTTTTATAGAAGGCGATGATTGTTTTTTTTTTCTTCAGCCGGGCACTTCGTATCGAAGGAGTTGTCGTAGAAACTTTGAAAAGGGCTCATTCGATTGAAAATTGGAGTGGCTAGTGCCCTTTTTAATAGTCGAAAGTGATTGGAGGGCAACTAGCCCCCCCCATCACGCCCATCATATCCCCAAACACATCTAATCAAAATTTTGAGATAGCCATTTTGTTCAGCGTAGTTGATTTCCAGATAGAAAATATATTTTTGAGAAGAACACTCCCCCACAACCCTCAGGGCAAGGGTTATAAGCTATGCCCTGGGGGCATATAAGGTTTTTATAGAAGTTGTTTTCGTAGAAACTTCAAAACAGGCTCATTCGATTGGAAATTCGATGGGCTACTACCCTTTTTAATAGTCGAAAGGGATTGGAGGGCAACTAGCCCCCTCCCCCCCCCTACACCCATCATTCCCCCAAACACATCCAATCAAAATTTTGAGATAGCCATTTTGTTCAGCGTAGCTGATTTCCAGATGGAAAATATTTTTTTGAGGAAGACACTCCCCTACAACCCTCGGGGCAAGGGTTTTAATTTATGCCCTAGGGGCAAATAAGGTTTTTATAGAAGGCGTTGTCATAGAAACTTCAAAAAAGGCTGATTCAATTGGAGATTCAAAGGGCTAGTGCCCCTTTTAATAGTCGAAAGTGATTGGAGGGCAACTAGCTCCCCCCTCCATGCCCATCATTCCCCCAAACCCATCCAATCAAAATTTTGAGATAGTCATTTTGTTCAGCGTAGTTGATTTCCAGATAGAAAATGTATTTTTGAGGAGAACACTCCCCCACAACCCTCAGGGTAGGGATTATGATTTATGCCCTGGGGCATATAAAGTCTTTATTGAAAGCTTTGTCGTAGAAACTTGAAAAGGAGCTCATTCGATTTGAAATTGAAAGGGCTAGTGCCTTTTTTAATACTTGAAAGTGATTTGAGGGCAACTAACCCCCCTCTTACGCCCACCTTTTCCTCAAACAGATCCAGTCAAAATTTTTAGATAGCCATTTTGTTCAACGTAGTTGAACTTTCTGGAAATTGGGTCTTTTAGGATGATAACCCCCTCAGAGCGCTCAGTGCAAGGGTTGTAAGTTATGCCCTGGGGGCATATAAGGTTTATATAGAAAGTTGTTGTATAAATCATAGGCAGCACGACAGGCAGCTCGGTCGTACTGCCTAAGTAAAGAACGGGGACACTCGAGAACGAGACAAGAAACGGGGACTAAGTAAAGAGGAGGACACTCCCCCACAGCCATCAGGGCAAGGGTTTTAAGTTATACCCTGGGGGCATATAAGAACGATGTTGGCACAATGTATTATTTATTAATTTTTTCCTTTAGAGCAGGGCACTTCGTATCGAAGAAGTTGTCGTAGAAACTTCGAAAAGCGCTCATTCAACAGGAAATTGGAGTGGCTCGTGCCCTTTTTAATAGTCGAAAGTGATTGCAAGGCGACTAACACCCTTCTCACGCCCACCATTTCCCCAAACACATCCAATCAAAATTTTGAGGTAGACATGTCGTCAACCAGACAACCATGTTGTTTAACGTAGTTGAAAGTTCTGGAAATTCGGTCTTAGAGGATGACAACCACCCTAACAGACTTTACGGTAAAGGTTGTAATTTATGTCCTGGGGGCATATAAGGTGTTTATAGAAAGCGTTGTCGTTTCCAAAAGGGGTCATTCGATTGGAAATCGAAAGGCCTAGTGCCCTTTTTAATAGTCGAAAGTGATTGGAAGGCTTGACATTTTTATTGTAAAGATCGAAGGGGGTATAATGGATTATACCCCCCACCTCATGCCCATCATTTCCCAAAACACATCCAATCAAAATTTTGAGATAGCCATTTTGATCAGCGTAGTTGATTTCCACATAGAAAATACATTTTTGAGGAGGACACTCCCCCAAAACCCTCAGGGTAAGGATTATAATTTATGCCCTGGGGCATGTAAAGTTTTTATTGAAAGCTTTGTCGTAGAAACTTGGAAAGGGGCTCTTTCGATTTGAAATTGAAAGGGCTAGTGCCTTTTTTATACTTGAAAGTGATTTGAGGGCAACTCACCCCCCTCTTATGCCCACCTTCCTCAAACACCATCCAGTTAAAATTTTTAGATAGCCATTTTGTTCAACGTAGTTGAACGTTCTTGAAATTGGGTCTTTTAGGATGATAACCCCCTCAGAGCCCTCAGTGCAAGGGTTGTAAGTTATGCCCTGGGGGCATATAAGGTTTATATAGAAAGTTGTTGTATAAATCATAGGCAGCACGGTCGTGCTGCCTAAGCACAGACCGGGGACACTCGAGAACAAGACAAGAAACGGGGACTAAGTAAAGAGGGGGAGACTCCCTCACAGCTCTCACGGAAAGGGTTTTAAGTTATGACCTGGGGCAATATAAGAACGATGTTGGCACATATGTATTATTTATTAATTTTTTACTTTAGAGCAGGGCACTTCGTATCGAAGAAGTTGTCGTAGAAACTTCGAAAAGCGCTCATTCAACAGGAAATTGGAGTGGCTTGTGCCCTTTTTAATAGTCCAAAGTGATAGGAAGGCGACTAACGCCCTTCTCACGCCCACCATTTCCTCAAACTCACTCAATCAATATTTGGACATGGGCATTTTGTTTAACGTAGTTGAAAATTCTGGAAATTCGGTCTTAGAGGTTGACGGCCACTCTAACAGACCTTAGGGTATGGGTTGTAATTTATGCCCTGGGGGCATATATGGTGTTTATAGAAAGCGTTGTCGTCTCCAAGAGGGGTCATTCTATTGGAAATAGAAAGGCCTAGTGCCCTTTTTAATAGTCGAAACTGATTGGAAGGCTTGACATTTCTATAGTAAAGATCGAAGGGGGTATAATGGATTATACCCCCCCCCATGCCCATCATTTCCCAAAACAGATCCAATCAAAATTTTGAGATAGCCATTTTGTTCAGCGTAGTTGATTTCCACATAGAAAATATATTTTTGAGGAGGACACTCCCCCACAACCCTCAGGGTAAGGATTATAATTTATGCCCTGGGGCATGTAAAGTTTTTATTGAAAGCATAGTCGTAGAAACTAGAAAAGGGGCTCATTCGATTTGAAATTGAAAGGTCTAGTGCCTTTTTTAATACTTGAAAGTGATTTGAGGGCAACTAACCCCCTCTTACGCCCACCTTCCTCAAACACATCCAGTCAAAATTTTTAATAGCCATTTTGTTCAACGAAGTTGAAATTGGGTCTTTTAGGATGATAACCCCCTCAGAGCCCTCAGTCTGGGGGCATATAAGGTTTATATAGAAAGTTATTGTATAAATCATAGGCAGCACGGTCGTGCTGCCTAAGTAAAGACCGGGGACACTCGAGAACGAGACAAGAAACGGGGACTAAGTAAAGAGGAGGACACTCCCCCACAACCCTCAGGGCAAGGGTTTTAAGTTATGCCCTGGGGGCATATAAGAACGATGTTGGCACAATGTATTATTTACTAATTTTTTCCTTTAGAGCTGGGCACATCGTATCGAAGAAGTTGCCGTAGAAACTTCGAAAAGCGCTCATTCAACTGGAAATTGGAGTGGCTTATGCTCTTTTTAATAGTCGAAAGTGATTGGAAGGTGACTAACAACCTTCTCACGCCCACCATTTCCCCAAACACATCCAATCAAAATTTTGAGATAGCCATGTTGTTTAGAGTAGTTGAAAGTTCTGGAAATTCGGTCTTAGAGGATGACAACCACCCTAACAGACCTTAGGGTAAGGGTTGTAATTCATGCCCTGGGGGCATATAAGGTGTTTATAGAAAGTGTTGTCGTTTCCAAAAGGGCTCATTCGATTGGAAATCGAAAGACCTAGTGCCATTTTTAATAGTCGAAAATGATTGAAAGGCTTGACATTTTCAAACAGTTCGTGGTAACGAACTGTAAGTAAGGAGCGACCCGGCTCAATGGTAACCGAAACTCTAAAAAACGGAATTTTGATACCAATAGTTTCATCAGAAGAATCAGATTTTAATTCTGATGTCAAATATATAAGTTTCATCAAGTTCAATCTTACTCATAAAAAGTTATGTACCATAGAAAATCTGGCTGATTTTCGAAAAAAGGGGGAAAGACCCCCTAAAAGTTATACAAACTTAATGAAAATCACACCATCATATTCAGCGTATCAGAGAACCCTACAGTAGAGGTTTGCAGCTCCTATCTACAAAAATGTGGAATTTTCTATTTTTTGCCAGAAGATAGAATATCGTGGGAGGGCTCATTGGAACGGAAATTAAAAGTTCTAGTGCCCTTTTTAAGTGACCAAAAAAATGGAGGGCAACTAGGCCCCCTCCTACGTTCATTTTTTTCCCAGTACTGTAGAACCGTACTGTAGAGGTTTCAAGCTCCTATCTACAAAAATGTGGAATTTTGCATTTTTTGCCAGAAGAAAGATCACGGGTGCGTGTTTATTTTAATTTTTTTTTTCACAGGGGTGATCGTATCGACCCAGTGGTCCTAGAATATTGTGGGAGGGCTCACTGGAATGGAAATTAAAAGTTCTAGTGCCCTTTTTAAGTGATCAAAAAAATGGAGGGCAACTAGGCCCCCTCCCACGCTCATTGTTTTCCCAAAGTCACCTGATCAAAATTTTGAGATAGCCATTTTGTTCAGCATGTTCGAAAATATTATAAGTATGTCTTTTAGGATGACTTTATCCCCCGAAGTTCCCGGGAGGAGGGCTGAAAGTTATGAACTTTACCCAATGTTAACATATAGTATTGGTTACTGGGAAGTATACAGTACAGACGTTTTCAGGGGAGATTTTTCCTGGTAGTGGGGGGGGGGTCGGACAGGGACGTACGCAGGGGGGGCCTCCGGGCCCGGGCTCCCCGAAATCTCCCTATTTTTTCATTTTCCCATAATTTTCTGATTTTTCTCACAGAATAATGGGTTTGCAGGATTTGCCCCCCCCCCCCGAGACAAATTCCTGCGTACGTGCCTGGGTTCGGGGGTTACGTAGGAGGATCTTTCCATGAAGGAAGTTTTCATGGAGGAAAGGATATTGCTATGAAGGGGACGCCGGATTTCCCAGCATTATTTAAAAAGAGATCAGAAATCAAATATATAAAAAAACAAGTTTTTCAACTGCAACAGCAGCAACATCAAAACTTAAAACGAACAGAAAATATTACATATATGATTGGGTTCACCCCCTAGTCAATACCTCACTCTTTAAGCCAGAGATTTTTTAGTACTTTCATAAGAGCTATTTATTCTAATTAACGGCCTGTGTGATTAAGCGGTCATTTTTAAAGAATTGGAACAAAATTCGAACTTTCGCTTAAAGAGCAAGGTATTGACTAGGGGGCGAACCCCTTAATATTCGTATTAAAAATATATGAATATAGAAGTTCGTTACGTAAGTTAATTCGTAAGTTACGTATATTTATTACTAATGAAAACGTTCGTAAATAAAATGAAACAAGTTTCGGGAAAGCCATTTAACCAAATAAAAGTAAATTAATATAAAAATTTTGTTTTAATTATTCATGTACTGTCAGCCAAGATCAAAACCTGCATTTATTCAAAACATTCAAAAATTAAATAAAAAAAACAAGTTTTTTTAACTGAAAGTAAGGAGCGACATTAAAACTTAAAACGAACAGAAATTATTCCGTATATGAAAAGGGATGTCCCCTCCTCAACGCCTCGCTCTTTACGCTAAAGTTTGACTTTCTCACAACGCTATTTTTTTAAAAAATAAAAAACTTTAGCGTAAAGAGCGAGGCGTTGAGGAGGGGACAGCCCCTTTCATATACGGAATAATTTCTGTTCGTTTTAAGTTTTAATGTCGCTCCTTACTTTCAGTTAAAAAAACTTGTTTTTTTTATTTAATTATAGTAAAGATCGAACGGGATATAATGGATTATTTTTTGTTGTTCGTGTTGTTTAGACCAGGGCACTTCGTATCGAAGGAGTTGTCGTGGGAACTTCAAAAAGGGCTTATTTGATTGAAAATAAAAAGAGCTGATGCTCTTTTTATAGTCAAAAGTGAATGGAGGGGAACTAATCCCTTTTCCACTCCCACCCTCCCACGCCAACCCTCCCTTTTCAGATCTGAAAATTTAATCAAATTAAAAAAGCGTAAGGGTATCCAAGCTGTCAAAGAAAGTAAACAGATTTTTTGCGAATGGTATCAAGTTTTCCATTTCAGGTCAACTAGAGGGAGTATGAAACTAAATTAAACAGTACTATTTGTGTCCAGATTTTTAAAAGGGTGTATGTTGTTAAAAATTGCTGAAAATTTTTCTCCAGCATACAAATAGCAGGCCAAACTATAAATTCTTAAAAAACGAAAAGATTTAAAGTATTTTTTCTTTTTCCCTGAAAAGACTATGATAGATAGATAGATAGATAGATAGATATTTATTGCAATAAAAGCCACTTTGGGCCATGGCAAAAAAAGGAAAATCACACAAAATAATAACATGATTATAACACTCATAGCAAAGTATGATAGCCTACATAACAATAACAACGCAAAATTACAAAACATTACAAAAACATAATAAAGCACACGATACCATTAAACTAGCATAAATAGATAGATGTATGTTACATCTATCAAGGGCCATGACTACAAAAATAACAAACAAGAAAACAACTTACACACATACAACAATGCTTTCCACACTCACCCCACCCCTTTTACAAAAATCTATCTCTATGTGACATACCCAATTTTATATACTTTGCTATCATCCTTATTGTCCCATAATGTTTTGATCCCATTACTGAAACCAACCACTCACTTGTCCCCACATTAACAAAAAATAAATATTTCCTTAGATCCTGTAATTCGGGACAAAGGGCCATGAAGTGAAGCAGATCCTCCCCATTTTCTCCGCACATAGGGCAAGAGTAAGGACCCTCCTTTACCCTTACCCTCCCTAAATATTTCCTCCTTTCTCCAAGTGCTAGAAAATTACCCATCCCTGATATATACCACTTAATTTCTTCACTATTTAAACCCGCTTTAAAATAATTATCATATCCCCAGACCTCCTTCCATTGCCGATAAATGCCGAGGGACACCGAGGCTGCGACCTCACACTGCCATTTCTGAATCTCCTGATCTTCAAGCACTCCCTTTACTAGTTTTGCTACATTTCCTACTTCCAGCCCTATCCCCTTCCCTTCATTCCAAACACCTGATAACCCAGAACTATTTAAGATTGATTTCACCTGGGAAGCCCATGAACATTTCCTTCTATCCTGCAACACCTCCAGATAAGCTGCATTTACTAACCTATTATTCTGTAAACCAATCACCTTTTCCCAGTATCCTATCATTCTAACCAATCTTTTTATTCTCAATGAAAACAATCCTAGATCACCCTTTAACTCCAGATTATTAAATTTCCCGCTTAGCCCTAAAAGTCTCCTGAAATGTCCTAAATAAATTCTCTCTATTTTTTCCCCTTTATCAAAACCCCAAACTTCCCCACCGTAACTCAATGCTGGGCCTACCTTCGTCTCAAAAATTCTCTTCTGTAGCTTAATATCTGCCGGTCCTAGATGCCTAAGGGGACTCTTCAACAATGCCCATGAAGCCTTCTGACCCTTCCAACTCGCTATTTGCACCTGATCACTCCATTTCCCTGAACTTGTGAACTTACATCCCAAATAAATATAATCATTAACTTCCTTTATCTCTTTCCCTTTAAAATAAAACTTATTCTTTTCCCTTTCATCATTTCCAAAAACTAATATAAGTGATTTTTCAATATTTAAAACTAATTTTTTACTCCCCAGATAACTATCAAAAATCTCTAACATCTTTTGCAAATCCGGAGCCGATTTTGCAAGCAATACTATGTCATCTGCAAAGAATAAACAAAACAGCTCCAGCGACATTAAGATTAACAAAGGGACATTTCTATTTCGAAAATACTGCTCAATATCATTAATAAAAAGAGAAAACAAACTCGGTGATAGAGTGCATCCCTGTTTGAGGCCTACATTACTTAAAACTGGCCTAGAATAAGAAATGCCTACCTTCACTACTACTTTAACCACCTCATACATTTTCATTATAACTTCTACTAACCTAATTAGCAATCCTAATTTCACCAACACCACTTTCAACAAACTCCTTGAAATGTCAATATAAAAGGAACTGAAATTAATTTAAAAAACTTTTTCTACAAAATAAGTTTTTCAAAGAAAAGTAAAGAACTCCATTAAACAAAAAATGAGCAAAAATCAAATCAAATAATCTACCAAGCGTGAAACTACCACAAATCAGCATCGATATGTAAATGAAATGCAAAACCAACAGAAATTACAATAATTAACCGAGTCAAACTCAAGACGAACATAAATTAACATAAGTTGGGCTCAAAACCCCATGCCTTACCAAGGCCAGAACATAATTTGCTCTTTACTGAAAAAATATAAATATTTTTACTTTTATAACTTTAATATATCAAACAATATTAACATTTTGATTACTAAATATCAATATATGTATATTAAACTGACAATGTACATTCATTTGTATTTTTTTTCATTTCATTTGAAAATCATTTGAAATTTCTTTTTTTTTCATTCATTTGAAAACCACAGTAAAAACTAAAAAAATTAGCCATTTGGTACCTTAAAGGTACTTTAAAAGTAGTATTAAGGTACTTTATAGTACTATAAAGGCAAATTTATACTAAAAAACTGACCTGTTTCTGTTGATGCTTGAATTATACAGGTTTATCTTGGTTTTGACAAGATTTTGAAAGGAACTAAATTTCAGCTGGGGAGGGGGGCAAACTGGGGTGAGGGAGGGGGGGGGGGCAAACCGAGGTCTGGGAGGACTAGTTACTCCCCTGCCCCATAGCAAATTACGCCCCTGCTTTGAAGATGTAGTTGTCTTTGGGAATAAACTGATTGTCAGTATTTCTGTATTACAGACAAAAAGCGTTATCAGATTTAAGTAGTTTTGCGTATCTATTTTCAGGGTTCAGGCGTGGTAATACCAAGAACACGTGATACTCTCCTAAAAAACTCTACACTGTGAAGCAACCAAAGGGAAAATCTTGAAAATCGCGATTTTTCAGGTTTGAGTAGACCTAGGACGGGCCCAAGGGGCAAAAATTGTTTCGTTTGGATGTCCTTGGTACTTAAAAGGCCTAATTGGTACCACAAGAAAAGAGAAAAGCACCACAGGAACATCTTTAAAAAAATACCACATTTATGCATTAAAATTACATTTGAAGATTGCAATAGCATCCTCTGAAAATCTATAACCTGGGAGCAAATGATTCTAAGAGGCAGGATTTCTCTTCCCATCAGGAACATACTTAACCTTGGATGAAGCGTCTTTTGAAGATGAACAAAGACTCAAAGAAAAGGCATCCTCATTAAAACTAAGCCTCGGGATAGAAACCAATAAGGCAGAATAAACTCTCAACGGAGTCACCGTCAGATCCAGACTCCCTTTTTCATCTTCTTTCTTTTCATAAAGTAGGAAAGAGGCTTTTTAGAAATATAAAATTAATAAACCACTATCAACCCACTCGCTTATAGTATAATAGCAGAGCTTATAAAGTTGAGATAGCCTTTCATAGGCAGCGCAATCGCGCTGCCTATAATTTTATAACTACTGAAATAAACAGCATATGTATATGCTGTTTTTCTTCCTTTCCCTCTGTTTTTCTTCCTTTCTTGTATTTCAGTTTCTTTTCCTTCCATGAGCAAGGGTATCATTGCTAGCTTCTGAATGGCGCTCTGCATTTAGGTGAGCTGAACTGCTTGAACTGTTAAAAAGTATGGGAAACCAATTAGCAATTAGCACAAGTAGGTGCTAATTAGGTGCTTCTAAAAAAGGACATGCTGCACGATTCTTGTTTCTAAGTCCCTGTCTGTAATAGAAGAGGGATATCTGAATAATACAAATTTGAACCCTGGGTCGAACGGGTCAACGGCCTAAGATTTGTTGATTTAAGCTCTCCTTTGATCTACAAAATTTAAATTGAATCCGGTTACCTTGGTCGGAATGTAGGTAGGTTTAGTGCAGAAGTTTTTTTTTCAAAAATGAACAACTTGTGTTGCAAAATCTATATTTTTATCTTTATGTATATATACCCTGGGTTCAGATATATGAGGTTTCTTGTAAACTTTGGGTGTGACATGTCGTGCTAAAAAATTGCTGGTTAATGTGATACCTAGTATCAGGGCTGCCGCCGTTATTTGGATTTACCTAGACCTATTAAAAAAAATCTAGTAAATGTAGAGGATTTAGTAAATTTCCCGAAATAAAGTAAAAAGTCATGATTTATAGTAAACAAAAATTTTTTTATTTTACATGAATCCAGGGGGAAAAAAATTGGGGTCCATTTATTATAAAATCTGATTTCGATTACGTTAGATATTATGGCTACTATTGATCTCATTTTTGCGATTTCGCGTCAACCCTAGCACTTAAAAATCTATACTTTTCTCTTGGCTTCTTCTTGATACTCGCCTTGAAAGGCAAACTATTTAAAGTCAGGAGTGGTATGACGGCTTAATTTGTTTTCAGAAAAATTTCCCAGACTCTCATAACGGCTGCTACGTTTGTTAGTTAGCCTTGTCCCTTTTTAAAGACGCTGCTGGAAACGAACTTTTTCCATACTTGCCCAAGTTTTTTCTGACTCTGCAGCTTGCCCCATTCAAGTGCCGGAGCAGAGAGACAGTTCTTGATTTAGTTGGTCATCAAAACTAAAAACCGGAATAGGCTAAGTGTCTCGAGTGCTTCGTCCCTGATGAAAACGAAGCAACTTGTTCTTAGGTCGTCAAGTGGAGTGCGTGACTGGGCAAACCCCCGCGATTGTACCCAGGTTATTTAGAAACGACAATAAGATGGTCCCCTAAGTCAGAATTCGACATCAGTGGATACTTTAAACTTAAACGGGGCTAAGCACGATTAAAATCTTTCAGTGTGACTTTTTTTTAATTGTGACTACATTTTTTCTTCTTACTTTTCGATTTGTATGAGTTGCCTGACCTGAAGACTATCAACACAATGGTGTTTTTTTTAAACTAATTATTGTATGTTATTAAGTTTTATTTTTCTTGGCAGTCCTAGTCCAATTTGAGGTGCACTTTTTAATTTACATATTTTTACAACTAAACCGGTAGCCGATTACGTCATTTCCGTTTTGAAGGGACATAGATTGCATTAGTTTTTGATTCCCTTGAATACGAACGAGAGAGAATCCATAAAAAATCAGTTCAAAAAAATCCTAAATTAATTGCTTTAAAATTTGCCAGAAATCTTTATAAGCAGCTTATCCCTTATTTAAAGACCAGCCCAATTAGTGTTTTAAAAGTGGCAAATTTCCTCTAAAAATGCAAAATTGAAGGGTTTAGATTTCAAACCTAAAAAAGGAAACTGGGGGACAAATTTCAAAAGCCGTCACTTTCAAACACACCTCAGATTCTAAACACTCCATCGCCTGAATTGCTTAGTGAATATAATTTGCAGCTGTTTTTCTTCGTTGCTTGTTTTTTAATTTTTCAATATATCTGAATTTTGTGACCTGAAGACCATTGATAAATCTAAAACCGGGCTTCACCAGCAGGATTTTCAGAATTGAAGATTCCAGACTATTGTTTGACGTCTTGGATACACCGCATCTGTAATACATCCAAATGATAAAAAAAGGGCTTTTGAACATAAAGGTTTCCGGAATTTTCAATCATACTATGAAAACGAAAGAAAAGAGGAAAAGAGAAAAAAAAAACAAGAAAAAAGGGAAAAAGATTTTGTAAATCCTATTGATTATCCTCCTATAGTAAAATTTTTTTTTGAGCATTTAGTAAAAACAGATGCGATTTAGTAAATTTTTCTTCTCAGATTTAGTAAATTCTTCCAGGCCAGGGTGGCAACCCTGCATAGCATAGAGAATCCTGCTCGACTACTATCCTCCCTGTTTCTAAGTGGCGAGAGATTAAAAAAAAAATAAAAAAAATAATAATTCTAGAGCCTTTGAAGTCGGGTAAGGATAGAAGTAGCAATTCCTAAACGGTAGTCTAACCTAGCTCAAAATCACATTGCCAGGATTAGCCTGCCCGGACAAAACTGAACATTTGAGGCAAGGGCGGATCCAGGATCGGGGGGGGGGGTTACTAATTTTTGACTCAGTTTTCGACTAATTATACTAATTTTTACTTAGGTTTTACTAATTTTCAACTTATTTTCGACTCGGTCAAAAATTTCGGGGGGGGGGGGGTTCAAACCGGGTACCCCCCCCCCCTGGCTACGGCCTTGGTTTGAGGCTAGACTAGCCGCTCCTCGGCCCAGAATTCAGTTCAGTTCAATGTGCTTTCTTTAAGTTTCACATTTATAGTGCACTGTCAATGCGGGTTTACCAAAATAATACCAATTGTTTGGTAAATCCGAGCTTAAAATAGAACCTTGAAATCTCAGACCTCTCCTCTCTAACCCATGGAAAAACTTGACCGCATGCCACGCCTTACAGGGCAATATACATGTTAACAATGTTGCATAAAAGTCTTCTTCCATCTTCCTAAATTTCTTTTAATTCCATAGTCTTCCGTCTAAAATTCAATTAAGAAAAATCTAAAGTTTTCTTTTTAATGGCCACGATAATTATTCATCACATACTATGGCCCTTGGTACCTCCATTGTTACGACTGTATCTTGTACCTAGGCCTCCCTGTCGGCTACGATACCTCATTCTACCAGACTCGCAGTCTTGTGATTGCTCACATTTCTTGCCAAATATCTGCTTCTAATTCTTCAATTGTTGACGAGTAATATGGTGTCAACCATGTCCACATCTATGGTCTTTACAACGCTGTCGTGCTGTCTCTTATCCTGCAGGGGCGTAGTTTTCTATGGGACGGGGGAGGGGCAACTGCCCCCTCCAGACCCAAGTTTGCCCCCCCCCCCGACAGGTCAGTTTGCCCCCCCCCCCAGTGGAAATTTAGTTTCTGTAAAAAACTTGTCAAAAATAAGATAAGCCTGCATAATTCCAGTATCCAGAGAAATAGGTCAGTTTTCTTTAGTATATCTTTGCCTTTATGGTAATGTATGGATTTTTTTTTTCAGTTTTCACTGTCATTTTCACTTGATTTGGGAAAACTTGCTCCAGCTTTGCCTCCCCCCTCCCAGAATTTTGACGGAGAGGAATTTTCCGGCCACAGGAAATTCTCCCCGCAGAAAATTACCCCCGCAGAAAATTACTCCCTGGAAAATTTCATCCCGTGTGAAATTCTTCCTCCCTGAAAAATTACCCACCGTTAAAATTCCCTCCTCCCCCATATGCCAAATTGAGTCGCCAAAGAGAAACTATGACGAATACAAATAATGAAGAAAAGAAGGAATTATAAAGAAGGAAAATGTATCAGAAAAAAATACATTAGAAAGTTTTCTTGTCTGAAGTACCTTTAAGGGGCATGTTTTTTTTTCTAATTTAGTTGAATTAACATGGAGTCAAACTTATGTCAAAGCCAAGCTGTCATTAAAAGTTGTTTAATTGCAATGAATAGACTAGACCATGAATTGTTTAAACGTTAATTTTCTTTCTAAAGTTCATAGTTCTTTCAAAATTGTCATTTTAGAATTGACATTAAATTTTCATTTTGATTTTGAATTGAAGTTATCAAGTATTTTGCAGTAGGTTGCATAGGTTGCATCAAGACATGGCTAATTGTAGAGAGAGAAAAGCCAAGACAGATAGTCCAAGTAATTGAGAGGTAAATGTTTAAATGGCTGGGGCACGGGTAAATGGCGGGAGTATGCATGAGTCTCTTATTGGACACATACTTGTTTGTTAGTTAAGGGGTATTTTTCTTCATTTATACTGTTGAAATAAATTATTTCGATTTTTTTTAGTAGCGGATTCACAGAATAGTCAAGTCAATCTTATATATCTTTATATTTGAGTCTTACTTTGTGTCAAGGGTGTATCCAGCATTTTTGATTTTGAGAGGGCTACAAAAACTTTAAAAAAATTATCAATTTTTTATATGTTCCTTTGTTCAGTTTTTACGAGTCGGACAAAATTCACAGGGGACGGGGGAGGTGGTTCAACCCGGCTTTCCCCCTCCCCTGAATACGGCCTTGCTCTGTGTGGACAACATTTCTGGGATTTGTGAACGGCATTAATGAGCGAACTTGATTACCGTTATGTTCTGACAGAATTTTCTCTTTTGTGACTATTGCTGCGGTTTGGAAATAACCTGAACAACAGTTCACATATTTGTTGCTGTTGCGTAAAAAAAGACGATGTAAAATTATTTATTTGTGCAATTAAAGTTGGATTTGTTTTAAACTCAATTAATTACTTGACAAAGCACCTGAGATTGGCAAAATCCGCGACTAATTGATTTGCCGTAATAAGCAAATATTGTTCATGTGTGTTGAACATCTGTGAGAATCAAGTATTATAGAAAATTTCTACTATACAATTTTTGGTACTTATGCATTATACGATAGCCTACTCAACGCTACCGCTATATACTGTATAAGATTCCGAGCGATTCCGAGTTTGAGCGATTCAGTTCGGATTCCGGGCGAATCACTCTACAGAGCATACTTGTGAATCTCTCTTGAACTTCATTCATTCGGCAATAGATTTTGGTCTTATCCCGGCAGCTTTGGTTTGGGATATTCGGAAAGTTTTTGATTCTTTGACTCATCAGATCCTCCCTTGGAAACTATTGCAGATTGGTATAAGATCAAATTTTTTCTCTTGGTTTGAATCATATCTTTCTGGTAGACTTATTTCAATTAATCCGCTTTTCCGGAGCCCTTCTGAAGTAGAATATGGTGTCCCCCAGCGATCTGTTCTTGGCCCCGTTTTATTTATGATTTATGTCAATGATCTGATTTCAGCAGTCAAGAACACCAGTCCTCTGGTATGCTGCAATCTATGTCATCCGGATGTTCCTTCGTGTTCCAATGCTACTTCTAATGAAGATTGCCTCGTTGTTTTTGCTGACAACAGCACTTTTGGGACTCTAGGGAGGATGGAATGAGATGTCAGATCTAATCTGGTGGCAATATTTGAGAAAGCAGTTTCACGGCTTGAGGCAAATTACTTGGCCTTGAATGTTACCAAGTCACATTTTCCTATTTTTTCTCGAATTGGTGTAGCTTTCCCTCAACTGACACAGCTCCAGGTGTCACAAGGCTCCTTGTGCAGACCAAAGAATCGGTTGGTCCGGTTTCTTGGTATCCTGCTTAATGAGAACCTTTCGTTTAGACACCATATAGCCATGATTAGGGTTAAGGTCTCACGGAGTTTGGGTGTCATTCGAAAACTCAAACACACCTTTCCTGGATCTATTCTGAAGCTTCTTTGTTTCTGCCTTGTCCAGTCATATGTATCGTATTGCCCCATAGTATGGATGTCTACTTTTCCTTCTACACTGCGGTCGCTTTCTGTCATGTATGATAAAAGACGGCGTCTGGTTATGGACACCAACCGTTCTTCACCAAGACCACTTCTAAATCTATAGTCTATCTACATTCTTTCTTGTGCTTCTTTTGTTTTTCATCAGATTCATGGTAATCTTCCAAAATCTCTTCAAAAAACTCCTCAGTTTATTTCTGATTCAGCTCCATATAACCTTCGTTCGTCACATAATATCTGCATTCCCCCTACTCCCACTCTGCGGTCAGATTTCAATCCCCTCCTCGCTTTTCATCAGGCTTGGAACGCCTTGCCTTCTTCAGTACAGAAATGCCCCTCGATGGGCACTATAAAGAGGTTTCTTGAGGACCATTTATTTAATAATAAAAATTAATAATTAATTTTTTTTTTTTTTTTTTTTTTTTTTGTCCCCTGAATTTTTAGTTGTGTTTTATGGTGGTCTTATCTGCGCTATGACTCCCAGGCCTCAGGTATGATTATCAATATTTATTGCTGAAACTTGTATAGTTCACTAAGGAGTAGCATTCATGAAGACGGGTTAAATTTTATTGCTTTCGCACCATTTTATTACAGTCCAATAATTATAAGCCTTATGACTGAAATAACCCATAAACGTTAATTTTGCTACCTAGCCTCAGAAATAAGCAGAGCTGATTGAACTGGGATTTATATAGTTTTAAATATAAGCTTAAAAGGGCTGTACATGGCTTAAGTTATGATATTTTAATATCTTGGATAAGAGTTATGAATAATATCGTAACAGCTATTATTATGTTGGTTCTACCTGACAATACACATAATTCTGTTTAGACGATAGGAATTCGCTTATAGTAATTATATTTTATTTTATTTTTTTTATTTTTATTATTTTTTTTTTTTTGAGTCTATTTAATATAATTAATTAATTGTAGTTTATTTATTCTAATTTTTTCTATAGTTGCTATTTTATCTATATTTTCTTTTCTTCTCCTTCATATGTGAGTAAGTGATCATTTTAAATTTTCTTTTGTTTTTTATCTCTGAGTATGTAATTCATATGTCTTCCCTCTTTGTACAGGCCAATGAGCCTTTGAGGGATTAATAATATATAATATTATATGTGTATTTAATGAAGAATAAAACTTATCTTATCTTATCTATCTTATCTATCAGTCTAACTGGTATTTGCAATAGACAAATGGATCGCAAAGCGGGGCTTCTCATTGAGTTTACAATATTTAAACTATTGTTTTCGGGGATTTAGGGGGGGGGGGACGTACCTAGGTTACGTTACGTATTTAATATTTGCTATGCTTTACCTCCCACCCACCCCCTAATGAGCAAATATATGGCCCAAATGTGTATCTAAACTATTATATATTCATCCTATTTTAATTCATTAGCATTAACCAAATTGACTTCTTTCGTGGCTACCGTATAACCCATAAGTACCCAATTTTTTTCTATAATGTTCTAGTCACTGATATAGAGTGGCAGAGTGCTTATTGTGTAATAATTCTCTCGACTTTATCTATTTCTCATGTTTTTATACCCCGCTTACCCCTACACATTAGCCTATTCACCTTTCTTGGCCAGGGTATTGTATCGTGTTTGGAATCTTGTTACGATTAAGGAAGCTGAAGCTATGAGAAACGAGGCTGAGCCCAACTATATTTTAGGGAATTGAGCCGAAATTCGTCGATACGGTACGAAAATTCTAATTGTGTGAAATTTAGGAAGATTTGACCACAGTGAACCATACAGTAATAAGTAAATATGTTTCTAGTCGGAGGAACGCTGTCAAACGGGATGGATATTTTTCAGTGCTCCAGTTGAATATTCAGGGTCTTTGATCTTGAATAGACCAACTAAAACAGATTGTTTTTGATGAGCTACCTGCCGTTGTTGGTTTATGCGAGGCTTTTTTTAGATTCTAAAAATGATATGTTTTTGGATTTGCAAGGTTATAAAATGGAACGACTGAATCGACAAAAGATGGCCAAGGGTGGTCTTGCTTTGTATATTTCTAATAATCTCCCATATTCTCTTAGAGTGGATTTATCCAGAAATATCGAAGGTGTCTTTGAGTCACTTTTCGTAGATATTAAATGAAGAGGTAAGGACTTAATTGTTGGTATTATTTATCGATCTCCTAGCGGCTCTATTCCACCGTTTCTACACACCCTTAATGATCTACTGGATACCATCCTAAAATAGTCGACTGAATTAATTATTATGGCAGATTTTAATATAAACTTGATGGATATAAGGTCTTCTGTATATTTGGATTTTCTGTCGTCCATGCTTGCCGCAGGTACTTTACCTTTTGTATGTATCCCATCTCGCATAACAGAGAGTATGTCATCTCTGATAGACAATATTTTCTGTACGGCTACCTCGATCCAAAATTATGTTTTAGTGAGCGACATTTCTGATCATTTCCCTGTTGACTCTAGATACTGTTTTGATAAACTGACCATTGAGAGAACTTGTGAATCTGGTAAGAGGCCTTTTAGGTTTGGTGAAGCGGAATTGATGCTTCTTAGGTCAAGATTGGCAGAAATTTCTTGGGTGGGTTTTGAGAGTGATTCTGACTTTTGTAATTTATTTCATACTTTTTATGAGTCTATTAAAGATGCTGTTCTTGATATTTGTTCTGTTTCATCTTCTAATCGTAAGTCTAAGAATACTTTTCCTCTAAATCCTTGGATGACCCCTGGTCTCCTTAGGAGTTGTAGGAGAAAAAATAATCTCTGGAGGGCCTTTAAGTCTGCTAGCCCTTCAAAGAAAGCTATATGCTTTCAGCGATTTAAAATTTATAGGAATATTCATAATTCTGTTTGTCGAAAGGCCAAGTCCCAGGATTATTTTAATTTATTTTCAGATTGTGGTAAAGATATAAGAAAAACATGGCAGGTTATAAATTCTGTGCTAAGGCCCTCTTTTCATTCTTTTCATTCTCCATCAGCTCCTTCTTTTTTGGATATTGATGGCAAAATCATCGAAGGTGAACTGAATGTTCAAGATGCATTTACTTCATATTTTGCGAATATTGGTAAAAGGACCGCTTCGGCTGTTGGTTCTTCTCCTTCAGGATTCAACTTCAGGTCTTATCTTGGGCCACCTTGTATGAAGTCAATGTTTTTTTGGAACCAGCGACGGAGAAAGAAATAGCTAAAATTGTTATGGGATTGAAAAATTGTTCGTCGTCTGGCCCTGATAATATTCCTACTAAAGTAATTAACTTCATACTTCCTTCCATTATTTATCCATTAATAAAACTGATTAACTTTTCCTTTCGGCATGTTATTTTCACGAGGAGTCTCAAGTGTGCTCGAGGCATAATCTTATATAAGGGGGGGACATGGAATGATCTTTCGAACTATCGGCCAATGTCTTTATTGTCTGTGCGTAGAAAAGTATTTGAGAAGGCGATGCTTTCTCGTCTTAATCATTTTCTTACTTCTAAAGATTTTTTTCACGATTTTCAATTTGTTTTTCGAGCAAATCATTCGACTGAGCATGCTTGTGCGGTTTTACTTAATTATCTTCACTCTGCCATAGACTCGCATTTGATTCCTGTTGCTTTGTTTCTGGATGTTCGTAAAGCCTTTGATTCTTTAACCCACAGTGTTCTTCTATTTAAACTTTCTCATTTTGGCGTAAGAGGTAGTGCGTTTTTTTGGTTCAAGTCTTTCATGTGAGGTAAAATAATTTCTGTTAATCCGCTGTCGCATCATCCAGTGTTGACCAGGGGGCCCCTAAAGGGTCAATATAAGGGTCAGTACTGTTCTTAATTTATATAAATGACCTAAATTTTGCAGTTATATATAAAAATCCTCTTTATTGTTGTCGTCTATGTCATCCAACAGTCTCCCTTACCCATAATTATAGTTTGCATACCTCGGATTCTCTTGTTACTTTTGCCGATGATACCACCCTTATTACTTCTGGGAGAACAGAGGATGAGGTTCGTACAAAGCTAGTTGACCTATTTGAGTAAGTTTCAATTTGGTTTGATGATAACTTTCTTGCCTTATATGTTTCTAAAACTAGTTTTTTAGTTTTTTCTCGTATATTCCAGGCTTGCCCTCAATTATCTGAAATTCATATATCCAAAGGCTTTATTAGTAGACCAAAAGTTGTTCGCTAGTATCCGTCGATGGCAGTTCATATTTTTTTGGATTTTGTGCAAATCGCGGATATTGGCGAATAACTCGCTCTTATGGTTGTTAGGTATTTGGTTTTAATTCTTTTAATTTTTGGCTTTTATTGAATTTTATTCATCTTTTAAGTTTTTGGTTTTTTCTTTTGGTTTTTTGGTTCTTTTCACATTGACTTTCCGCGTTTGTTTTTTGTTGTTTTTTTTTTTTCTCTCTCTTCGGCACTTTCCTTGGATACATCGTTTCGTTTCGCGCTGAAGAAGAGAGGCGTTTGTCCTCTCGAAATATTCGCTGTTTTTTCAGTATTTTCATTTGGCCTATAAAAACCCCATTTTTGCTCATTTTTCTTTCTTTATGAGACCAAAGGATGGCCATGTCCGTTTCTTAGGTATTCTCCTAGATGAAAATTCAACTTTCTATCACCATATTGATTTGATTAAAATGAAGGTATGCACAAACCTCGGTATTCTAAGAAGACTAAAGCATATCTTTCCAGGTCCAATTCTAAGAATCCTATTTCATAGCTTAATTCATTCTTATGTTTCCTATTGTTCAGTCATATGGATGTCTACTTTCCCTTCTTTTCTCAAACCGCTTTCGAATAAGTATGATAAAGCTATAAATCTTATCCAGAATGTAAATCGTTCGGCAACTAAACCGTTACTTGATATTAAAAAACTTCATATTTTTTCCTGTGCGTCTTTCGCTTTTCTTCAGCTCCATGGTGATATTCCTAGGTCCCTTAGGTTTACGTCTTCTTTTGTATCTGATCGGTCAAATTATCAACTCCGTAGTTCTCCAAATATCCAAATTCCCCATACACCAACACTAAGATCCGATTTTGATCCTCTTGTTGCGTATCATTTGACATGGAACACCCATCCCGATTCGGCTCGAGAACGCCACTCGTTTGGCACCTTCAAAAGACTAGTAAAAAGATATTTGTTTTCATGTGATTAATTTTCTTTACTTTTTCCTGCTGCCAATAGTTTTTTTTTTTTTTTTTTAGATGTTGTGATTCACCGTAGTTTGATAAAGTTTATTTAGTGAACCGTCCCTTTTTTTTTATGAAGCAAATGCTTCACATGTTAAAAGTTCAAATGCTTATGTTTATATGTTTAAATATTAATGTTATATCTATATTGTTTAAATCTTAAGCGTTTAAATGTTTAATGTTTATTTGATATTTTCATAATCCCCCTCCTACAGGCCATGGAGCCTTTGTGGGGATTTGTAGATTGTTATGTAATTATTTTACTGATATATGGAAAATAAACCTATCTATCTATCTATCTATCTACTTCGTTTATTTTTGGTGAATCAAGGAAATGATAATTTCGAAAACAAGCAGAAACTCTACTAGAAATCTGAATTTTCCTCGAGTTTGTCAAATCGAAGTCTTTTAATCCTGCTTTTAAAACTTTAAATGAATCTGCAACTCCTCCAAATTTATTGCGTTTTTTTTGTTCATCTCTGATGCCCATTCTTTCTATTATATTTTTACTTTCAAAACATTCAATGGAGATCAGATCAATTACCATACACATTCTAGCTTATAATCTTTATTAAAAAGGGGGAAAAAATCCCTCTCAACACTATTCACCCAATTTTATTGTATCAGATTCCAATATCTAATTGAAACCGATATAGTGTACTTACCAGAGTTGCCAACTGTTCAAGAATTAAATTACTAACGTCTTTAGAAGAAATCGCTAAATCAGTTAAAAAACCATTGAAATTATAGTTTGCTTCCTTTCTTCTTAAAGGTGTAAAAGGCATATTAATCAATTGTCTCGGCGTTGAGAAAAAACGTAATGCTTCTTCTAAGGAGATAAGAGGTACTATTCATAGACACGATTTTTTTGCATTTTTGTTTTGTTCTTGCGAGTCGGAAAAACATTTCGGGGGGGGGGGGGTCAGACCCCTAACCCCTCCCCTGAATACGGCATTGCATATACGTCATACAAAAAAAAACAGAAAAACCCAGTAACTCAATTTTTAATTTTAAAAAAAAGATCTCCATATTAAAATTAGATGACCAAGTTTGAAAATAAGTAGCGTGTGAAAAGTCAGCTGAAAGTGAGCAAAAAAATATATCATCATGGCGCTCTAGCAACTGTAACTTTCATTGATGCTCTACCAAAAGACAAACATAAATATAAATTTAAACTTTGCATTAAGAGTATTCAAGATTAAAAACATCATATTATTAGTTGATGGACTTACCTACAAAATCATCTTATTAGAAAGACCAATTAGGCTATTTTTATTCTGTTATATATATCCCTTTAATGACTATTGACGTATCAGAATCCTTCTCAACACTATCCACCCAATTTTATTGTATCTTATTCCGATAAACGAATAAGTAGAACAACAGGGCAATTTTATACAAGACAGTGGAACGCAACTTTAAATGAATATTTCGACCCTATATCCAAGGGCCGTCCTCAGCAAAACAGACGACGAGAATAAAAACACTATAAAAGAAACTTACATTAAAATTCAATTATTAAAACTGTTTAAAAAAAATGTTTTAAAACAGCCCTAATATCATTACTTCAAGGAAGTTCAACCAGGACTGGTACTCCAAACGAATGAACAGAGAACAATTCATTCAGATGGAATTAAAATACTTACAGACAAGCTTTTAAAGCTAGTCTTACCTTCTTGGCAGCCAGCCCAGAAGGTCTATTCGTAATAGGTTGAGTTGAGTTATTTAATGTTTTTTTTTATATAATTAGTTAAATCATTTTTAATTAAGTTTGTGTATAGGGCATTAAGCGAATATTCCCCCAAATCTCTATTTAAAGAAATATTGCTATTTATTTTGATTTTAATTTCAATTGCCTCTCGAACAACCTGTTTTATGCCTAAATCATTGCTAATAAGGCAAGTTTCTTCAAAAAGCATTTTATGACTAGGGTTATCATATTTGTGACTGCTTAAAGCAGAATCAAAGGTAATATTTGTACTATTAGAATTTAAAGCTTTAGTTATGTCATCTTTGTGTTGTTGCTGGTGTTTTTCTAAATTTTGATGGGTTCTACCAACATAAAAATGGCCACAGTCACATGGTATTTGATAAACCCCTCTCTGGCGAGTAGCTGGGGTTATATCTTTACCAGAATTTAAGAAATTCATGATTTTAAAATTATTTGTAAATGCGACATAAAAATTATTTTGTGTGCAAACTTTTTTTAAACTTGCAGTGACCTTTGGAATATATGGAAGGTAAATTATATTTGAGGGCTTGACGGGAACTTCACATTGTAAAAGACCCTTAAATTTACGGGAGTGTCTTGCCAATCTTTGGCTAATTGTATTGTTAATAAAGACAATAGGATAACCGTTTCCAAAAAAAAAAGAATTTTTGGAATTTTTGGAAAAAAAGGAAAAAAGAATCCTTCATCTGCAGAAAGTGTTCTAGCCATCTCAAGCTTTTTCTTATTACAGCCCTAGAAAGGGGGATGGAACCACAATGAGCCAAGATTTGTTAAATTGTTGTTTATGTATTTTGTATTGTATTTGGGGACTAATTTTTCCCTTTCCAGGATTTCTTATGGTGCTAGAGCATTAAACGAGGGGGGTTATCAAAATATTCCGAAATTGGCTTTCCCTGGTGGCTGTCTTGTCGGTTGCAGTCCTGGTTTTATGAATGTACCGAAGATTAAAGGATCACACAATGCAATGAAAAGTGCAATGGTAGCTGCCGAAAGTATATTCGAAACTCTTGTCGAGGAAGAAGGAAAAGAAACAGAAACGAAAGGTGAGTCAAATATTTATAAGCTGCCCTGTATAATATAACTAGTAATATTGCAATTAAAACTAGCCAAAACTTAAGCGTGTGGGGAGCCCATAGGAGGGGAAAGAAAAAAGAAGAGCGGTGAATAAAATCTTGCCCTACCCACCAAAATCACAAAATTATTTATAAAAATCTTGATTAAAATATTATGTGTGTATCTTTAATTTCTTTTCGTTACTTTTGCTTAGCATTGGATCTAACATAATAGACTACTTTTGAAAGACAAACACGTGTCTCCGCGTGTTTGTCGTAGTGTCTTGGAAAATAACAGTATTTATCAAGATAGCTCGATCAAGGGGGGGGGGGGTAGATTTTCTTGTAGCTTTCCCTTGAGATTGGTGTGACAGTTCCTCATTAAGGCTCAATTTTGAATCCTCTGGAGTGGTCCCAGCGGGTTTTAAAAAGCTCCTGTAAAAATGAGTATTCACTTTCAGTAAATTATCTGCTACTTGCCAAATTGAATCCGTGACTTGTGTACATGGTTTACTTTAGTTGATATTTCTTTATTTTAATCCATTGAGTCGGTTAGTTCTAATCTACCCAATATATTTTAACTACCGATATCACTAATAAAAACTCATCAAAGCTAAGGAGTGGGAAGCTCATAAGAGAGGAAAAGGAAGTTACTTTTTGAAGATAAACAGTTAATGCCATCTTGCGTTACCAAGCCAAAATCACCACGTTACTAATGAAAACTTACTACTAGTACTACTACTAACAACTCACCGCAGCACTAAGCCGCCTGAGACCAATACAGCTATGTACGCTTCTACTCCATCCCCATCTATTCAAAGCCTCTCTCTTTACACCCTCCCACGGAGTTTTGGCGTCGCTGTCTTAGTGTCTTGTCAAACAGCGGTATTAGTCAAGATAGCTCGTTCGAGGGAGGGGGGTAGATTTCTCTATAAAAATAGTAATTGAAGCCACATTAAACGTCTCACTTAGAAAGTTCCATTGTTATCAGTGGTATAGCTCCCCCTTGTGGCTCTATTTTGGCTCCTCTGGAATGGTTCCAGGAGGTTTTTTGGAGCCCCGTGTAAGGAGAGCCTTCTTGGCTAATCATTGCCATTCTTGGCTAATCATGTAATACGTTCCAATATGAACGAATGTTATTCAACTAAATGGTGTAATTTGTATTCATTGTCTCATAAACTCCTATAAGTCAGTTAGTTATAATCTACCCTACATGTTGTAGCTCTACGTCGCTATACAGTAACTATATATCACACTGTAACTGTATATCACCAACATCATCAATAAAAACTCGTTAAAACAAGAGTGTGGGGAACTCATAAGAGAGGAAACAGAAGTTGTTTTTTAAGGAAAAAAGCGCTACTCAAAAAAGTTAAAAATTTACTTGTATATCCTTTTTTGCTTTTCGTGAACATGATTAAAATATAAAAGAATTTCTGCGGTCAAATTAACACAATAGGTGTAATTGTGTACATGTTTTAAATATAACCTGTGCTCTGCATACAGCCATAAAAAATGGCCGAAAACAATATTATCCTTGTTCTTTTTATAACATGAAATATAATTATAAATAATAAATAATTTTAATACTTTAAGGAAATTTCCAGGCTGGTCTCCAGAAGGCATAGCTAACCTTAGAAGATTAGTTCTGATCCTGTTTGAAGTATTTTCGGTTCGTTTTAAGTTTGACTCGTATTTTTTATTGTAATTTCGGTTCGCTTTACGCTTGATTACTCTTTTACTTTATTTGTAATCGTCTTAGGCTTCATGTAGCCCTTTAATCTTCTTTGAAAAAGTTCTTATGGGGGAGTTTTTTTTTTAATAATTTCTACTTGTTTTTAAATGACAGCTTTGTTTATTTATTTTTTTTTATTGTTAGTAGTAGTCGTAGTATTGGTTGTAGTAGTAGTTGTGGGGATGGTAGTAATCGTAGTTGTCGTAGTTGTTGTAGTTGTAGTAGTCGTATAGTCGTAGTAGTTGTAGCAGCAGCAGTAGTAGTAGTCATCGCTTTAGTAGTAGCCGTGGTAGTAGTAGTCGTATGAGTAGGAGTCATAATAGTAGTAACCGTAGTATTAGTAGTCGTCTTAGTAGTTCTATTCGTAATAGCTGTACTGGTAGTAGCATTAGTAGTTGTAGTATTCGTGGTACTATTAATTGTAGTAGCAGTAATCGTAATAGCAGTTTTTTTTTTAATTAGCTATCGGTTGGAAGCGTCTTTACATTTTGCAGCCCCTCCTTCTCAAGTTTAAGATATTCTTGGATAAAACAGGTCAAAAACTGTAGTTGAAGAGTATTGCCAGTAGAGACCAAAACTCAAAAATAGATTTTTTTTTTTTTTTTGTTATATTTTAATCAAAGTGGTATTTTTATATTTTACTATATCCAAGCAAACAAATCGTCTGAATCAATCTACTATCCGTTTAAAGATAAAATAAAGATAAATTAACGAGAGCAGAAGAAAGATCCCCCCCCCCTCACGTTTAAGAGATTTCATGGATCAGATAGTTCATAGTGTGGACTTGACTTAAGTGCCGTCCGTCCTTGGAGGTCGTCTCGGCTTTTTCTTCGTAATAGCGTGGATATGCCTTCTGTATGCCTCACGGTCTTCTGCTAGGCGAAGAAGGTCAGAAAAGCGATGAGGCGCAAGGTTTTCCTTCCACCTCTCTGAGGCATGACCACGATGACAAGAACTGTGATTTGGCCGTCAATGATGATTTTTGGGAGACGGAACTGACTCATCCGTTTTATGTGACGAAGCCACCGAAGTTGCTGGGGTTGGGTCTTGATGAGGATTGTTGATTGGATGTTAAGGTGTTCAACGAGTTCAAAGTTTGAGATTAAAATAATCGATAAAAATCCACGGTTTTTAGTATTATATTTTATATAATGCATGTATATATAATAGACATTATATTAATATAAAGAAATCATCCGAGTCAGTTTACTATCCTTGTAAAGAAAAAAGATCATAAAGATAAAATCACCATAGGAAAAGAAGGAAAGATATCTTTTAATAAATAGCACTTACATGCTTACATTTTATTAAAATATTATCTGCTCTATTTTATTTTTCGTTATACCTAGATTGTCTTTATTGCCATTTTTTATTCTTTGCCGTGTAAAAAGTTTCATTTCTTTTTTCTAAGTCTTCTACTTCTATAAAACTTTCTAGTAGTATAAAAAGTCGTCTTCTTGTCGTGAAAGTTCTGTTTTTTTTTGGGGTCTTTCCCATTACGGAACTAGCTTTATAGACCTATTGACAGCCTTCTGTGATCTTACGGGTGGGGATAAAAACGCATTAGCTTTTCCCTTGCGAACACTAAATCGCCCTTTCTTTGATTGGTTTGCTTTTTTAAAAGGTGGATTCTGATTGGGAGAAATAAGTTTGTTGATAAACAGTTTAATCTTTCAAAATAAAAACATATCATGCATGCGTTCAAGGATCTCGGGTTAGGTGTACATATGGGTGATGTCAGTGTAAACCTCTGTTTAGTTCTTAATTTGTATGGCCTTTTTATATTGGCATATGTAACGGTTTACGTAATTCCAAAGATAGACGATAAACGTTGGTACATGGTCTTTATTTAATAATGTGAGAATACACACAGAGAAAATAAGGTAGCACAAGAACAACTAACTACGACGAAGGCGAAAGATGGACTGCCTTTAGAAGTGTACCAAGAGAATAACTTTCCTGGAAACGGAAGTTCCAGCTATTGGCTGTTCGACCATGCCTGGGAACGAGCCCTTTCCCACGACTAGCCTTAGTCCCGAGAGCCCCCCCTGGCCCACTCTCGTTGATACATAAATGGCCAAATAACAAGAAATGAGACACCCGGAAAAGCCTTCTCGAGTATATGTTCCAAATACTTAACAGATTCTCCCCCCTGTTTTAAGTTAAATTTCCCAATTTTGGCTTATCCCGTTATTATTTAACCCTCAAACTTTAATTTTTCAAAACATTCGATACCCTTCCCAAATTATTCACTTCTCACCTACTAACATTGTACAGCATAAAATAGTAACAATTACATAATATAAACACTACACAGTACTTACATAAGTAAACACTTACATAGTATAAACGAACCACACTAACAACAGTAGTCGGAAACTGGATATTTTAACACTTCATTTTATCTGTATACTTTAAAATAGACTAGTTCCCCATACCCCTGAATTTGATGAGGACAAGGAAAGTTGGGATTATGTATAAACTTCGGATTAGGGCAAAAGGAATGACCGAGAAAGGCTAATTAATCCTGAAAATACCAGCGACAAATAAATGAAATTGCATAAACTTATAAATAATGGAATAGATATGTCAACCATTGTAGTGCCTCGGTTTTGACCTATTTGGTTTTGATCTACTAACTTGTGGTTCGACAAATGGCAGCACTACTGTTGATATCTCTACATGACTATTAGCGCTACGCATTAAAACCATCTCATGAGGCATCAAGTCATCCCACGGGACCTCAAAACCAGCTCTTTTTCCATGGGTTGCCAAACTACCCTGCGGAGCATCAAAACATCTCGCAGTGCATAAAAACCATCTCACAAGGCATCAACCTAATCTCGCGGGACATTAAAACCAGCTCCTTTTCCCTGGTACTCTGTAAACCTCTGTTTAGTTCTCAATTTGTATGGCCTTTTTATATTGGCATATGTAACGGTTTACGTAATTCCAAAGATAGACGATAAACGTTGGTACATGGTCTTTATTTAATAATGTGAGAATACACACAGAGAAAATAAGGTAGCACAAGAACAACTAACTACGACGAAGGCGAAAGATGGACTGCCTTTAAAAGTGTACCAAGAGTATAACTTTCCTGGAACGGAAGTTCCAGCTATTGGTTGTTCGACCATACCTGGGAACGAGCCGTTTCTCACGACTAGCCTTAGTCCCGAGAGCCACCCTGGCCCACTCTCGTTGACACATAAATGGCCAAATAACCAAGAAATGAGACACCCGGAAAAGCCTTCTCGAGTTTATGTTCCAAATACTTAACAGATTCTCCCCCCTGTTTTAAGTTAAATTTCCCAATTTTGGCTTATCCCGTTATTATTTAACCCTCTAACTTTAATTTTTCAAAACATTCAATACCCTTCCCAAATTATTCACTTCTCACCTACTAACATTGTACAGCATAAAATAGTAACAATTACATAATGTAAACACTACACAATACTTAAATAAGTAAACACTTACAAAGTATAAACGAACCACACTAACAACAGTAGTCGGAAACTGGATATTTTAACACTTCATTTTTCTCTGTATACTGTAAAATAGACTAGTTCCCCATACCCCTGAATTTGATGAGGACAAGGAAAGTTGGGATTATGTATAAACTTCGGATTAGGGCAAAAGGAATGACCGAGAAAGGCTAATTAATCCTGAAAATACCAGCGACAAATAAATGAAATTGCATAAACTTATAAATAATGGAATAGATATGTCAACCATTGTAGTGCCTCAGTTTTGACCTATTTGGTTTTGATCTACTAACTTGTGGTTCGACAAATGGCAGCACTACTGTTGATATCTCTACATGACTATTAGCGCTACGCATTAAAACCATCCCGTGAGGCATCAAATCATCCCACGGGACCTCAAAAGCAGCTCTTTTTCCATGAGTAGCCAAACCACCCTGCGGAGCATCAAATCATCTCGCAGTACATAAAAACCATTCCACTAGGCATCAACCTAATCTCGCGGGACATTAAAACCAGCTCCTTTTCCCTGGTACTCTGTAAACCTCTGTTTAGTTCTCAATTTGTATGGCCTTTTTATATTGGCATATGTAACGGTTTACGTAATTCCAAAGATAGACGATAAACGTTGGTACATGGTCTTTATTTAATAATGTGAGAATAGACACAGAAAATAAGGTAGCACAAGAACAACTAACCACGATGAAGGCGAAAGATGGACTGTCTTTAGAAGTGTACCAAGAGCATAACTTTCCTGGAACGGAAGTTCCAGCTATTGGTTGTTCGACCATGCCTGGGAACGAGCCCTTTCCCACGACTAGCCTTAGTCCCGAGAGCCCCCCCCCCTGGACCACTCTCGTTGACACATAAATGGCCAAATAACTAAGAAATGAGACATCCGGAAAAGCCTTCTCGAATTTATGTTCCAAATACTTTAGATCAGGTTGCTCTCTTCCCCATTTCTTATGTATCAGCGCGGCCATATCCAAGATTTTTGTTTAAGGGGGGAGTTACAAAAAAAAAATCTGTTTCCTGTGAATGAAATCTGTTTACATGTAATTTTGCTACTTTTGCATGAGTTGGGCAAAATTTTCAGGGAGGGGGGAGGATTCAAACCGTGTAAACCTCCTCCCATGATACGATATTGTGTTCCAGGGTAGTCAGTAAAAAAAAATATCAGAGTCGGTAATTGCGCAGCAAAGTACCTTGATTTTACAGAATCAGTTTTAAGTCAAAATAAATTATATGACAAGTTTTGAGTGATTTTAAGGAGGAGGGGGGGAATATTGTCTTTCACTATAATGAGTAAAATCATTCTGTCGCTAGGCCTACTGCCTCAAGAAGGGGCTTCTTCTGACGGAATTATATGCAAGAAATTGACAAAATTTTGTGCTTTGTTGGCCTCAAGCTAATCTAGGCGGTGACGATTTGTTAGTAATGGTGGTAGCTGTAAAAGTGTTAGTAGTAGTGTGGTATTAGTGGTGCTAGTATAGTAGTTATGTGAGTAGTAGTGGTAGTACTGGTCTCAGTTGTGTGCTTCATTTACGAATATTTAAATAAGATTAGTCAAATGATTGATAAATGGCTTCGTTGGCTAAAAAACAAAAGACTGATAAAAGAGACTGAAAGTGTTGAAATAAAATCCGAAACCTTGATTTTTGGTAAGTAAATTAGCGCTTCGATCGACTATAAAATAAGGCAATGTTTTTCTATTGGGAATATTAAAAACCGACAACCGCCTCCTCCCCCCTCTCCTTTATATGTACGCATTTTGGGTAATGACTTTTGACTATATGCACTTCGCAATACTGTATCAGTTGGAGATGTCTAGCGCTTGTTGTTCAATTTTTTTTTAGCCTGGTTCAAAAACTGCAAATAAGTGGTTTTTCTTTAGTTCTTTACCGTTGAACGGTAGTTGCTCAAAGATAGATTTTTTCGTGCTTTGATTTTGTATCTTTCATTTCATGAAACCGGGGTGTATGGATAGTTTGGATAGTCGCCAAATCAGTTAATGAGTTCTTTCTTTAATGCAAGTTGACTGTCATGGCTGGCTGTCATGACAGCTATGAGATAATGTCATGGCTGGCTGTTTTGGCTGCTATGAGATACATTGTACCATATTATAGGCCTTGGAAAATGTTGATGATTATTTTGTTTCAAATCTTAAGGTATATTCGGGTTTACTAGGGTATGGACTGTGTTTTTTAGTTCTTTCGAGTATGGAGTGAATCAAACTAGCTTCTAAAAAACTATTTAGTGTTTGCTACCCTCTATTTTTTGGGGGGTGAGGGTTTTTCCTCTATTTTGTATTTTTCTTTTTTTTGGTATATCTTTTATTTTCGGTATTTTGGGTATTTTTATTTTTGGGGTATATAATTTTGGGCATATTATTTTTTGGTATATATTTTTTCTATTTTTCTTTTGCCTCTGAGCGTCTCACATGTTATTGGCTGAAATCACTTAGTTTCTGTTAAAATGTTTTCGCAAGGGTTTAAAGAATGCTTTGGAAACCGGGGAGAATCATTCACCCCCCCTCCTTTTAAATGGTCTCCTTGGCCAATAAGTGGTTTTACAACGTTGAGCGCAAGAATTAATGACTGCCTGGACTTGTTTGTAAGATTATGTATATTTTTGGCTCTATATTTGAAAAGAAAACTTTCTTATCTTTGTTTTTGTTCCCATCCGTATATATGTTGAAATATGTGCCAATTTGATAATATTCTATAGTCCTAAATACAGGGTCGGGTACTTGCGCGTTATACCGAACATACTCAAAAAGTGGAGCTAATCATAATGAAATATACCAAAATATGATCAAAATATAATATTTTAGTAACAAAATTATGGAAACTACAATAGAGAATTACAGAAAGCAGGCCGCGCAGAACGCATTATATTAAACTACGTTAAATTTAATCAAATATACTTGAATAGTAGTTTATGTCACTCAGTTTAACCTGATTATCTCCGTGTGTACCCGATTTTTTTTTTCAGCTGAAACTAAGGAGAAATATTGAAACATAAAGCAAACATAATTTATTCTGTAAATTTATTAATTTACAAACATACAAACATAATTTTTTTAACCCGATTTAAACCCGAATTTCAGTCCTGTTTTTTTTTTTAAGGGGAAAAAAGCTGAATATTTAATAAATAGTTAAAAAATTTTCAATTTCCAAGCCAGAATGTTAGCTTTATTCTCCAATTCGGCTCTTAAATTGATCTAACTTGTACTTTTCCAAACATGGTCACAGTTCAGTAACAATATCATCCACTAATAAAGCAAGCAATTAATAAAAGTCTTTTCTACTGGTTTAGAATGTTCACTAAGAATAGCTGCAAATACATAAACCTATGGACCTGACTTCGTTGCTAGGATTAGTGTTCTCCTGACCTTATCTCCCCTAGATCTCTTTTTTATTATGCTCAATGGAGGCCTAATGAGGACTGAGGCGATCAAGTTACTCCCAAGGACTTAGGTGTTTGACATTAGGCTTAGGCGCTGTTTCATAGGATTTTTTCCCAAAACTGTTTAGAGAGGGGTATCCTGCTTAGTATGGATTTAAAATTTTATTCTAATGGGTCATGCTGGTGAACATAATATGTTATAACTTATTGAGGTTTTGAATGTCTAGACAAGGGCTTCTCGATCAGGGGCAGATCCAGGGAGGCCGGGGGGACCCTGGGCCTTCCCAAGATTTTTTAGCGCCCTCTTTCCGTTTTTTGCACTCCTTCTTTTAAACAAACTTGTCAGTTTGGTCAATTATTAGTGCCCTAGTCACATAGTTCCCCCCCAAGGTTTTGCTCTAGATCTGCCTCTGTTCCCGACCTCGTGATGCGCACTTCCGACGGTGCAACAAAGGGTCTCTAGGAGTGTGAGACTGGTAGTATTGTAGGCTCTATATATTTTCCTTATAAGGTAAGGTATAAGGTAAATCTTTACTAATACAACTAGTTATAAAAACTTCAGCTTTTATTTTTTAACAATTACGAATAATTAAATAAAAAAAACAACACTTTGGCAGTGAAGAATAAACTATGAAACTTAGTTGTTCATACGAAAGTCCACGTAACTACTGGCTTATTAAATTAATTATTTAATTAAAATGAAAACGAAATAATAATAATAATTATTATAAAATAAAAATAATAACAAATCCATTCTTCATCAATCATCAACGCTAAACTCCCCCTCCCCCAACCTGCATTCCCAACCCCACCTACTAGGAGATCCCATCGTAAGATTGAAGACGGTTTGAGACCTGGTTAAAGTCTGAGAACCCCTTACTCCGAAGGTGCATTTGTAATAAAATCAAAAGAGTCATAATGTGAGCCAGATAAAGGAGATTCTGTTTAAAATTCACCAACAAGTTTGAAAATAGAAAAGAAAGGCTAAAAACCCAGTAAATGTATCATAGGATCCGAATATCAAATTCTTTGTTCCTTATTACCATTCAAGGAAATGCAAAATGAAGGAAAATTTAATCTTATTATTGGGCTGTTTGCTTTGCAAAGGCTTTTCAAAAGGTCCAAAAGACAACTTTTCTAGGTAGTCTAAATTGTTTGGGTTATTCTAGTATTTCGTCGCCAGCGCAGATTGGGCTAGAGTTAGCTCTATAATTCAACCTTATATAACAAAAATTTGCTAAATTAGAGCTAATTATGATTCCCAGTATTGGAAATAGAAAGTGATGATCCTAATAGAAAACTCTGCTACCAACCATTCACTGCAGTAACAAGCTACTTGGCGCCAACACAGATTCGGACGCCCCTCCTCTGCTCAATCAATTCAAAGCTTCATTCTCTGCTCTCTTCTTTGAAGTTCCAATTTCGTTTAAATCCTTCACTATGGCCTATTCCCACTATACGGGACGATCAGCTTTTCGTTTGACCCCAGTCAGATGGCAGACAGAAAGTAAAATCTTTGGTTATCTGCCATCTACCACATGACCTAGCCACTTAAAGGGAAAAAAGACGATTTATTTCAAAAGTACTGCTCACGGACTCAAATGGCCGATTTTGCGTTTTCTTCCAGGAAATGTAAAGCTTAAAAGTAAGACGGTTAATAGCTACATAAAATAATGTTTTACTTTGCAGGGAATCAGTTTAATATTTAGGCTATATATTCTACTATTTGTGGGCTGGCATGTAACGAAAAAGCTAATTGAGAATTATTTGTTGACTGTACTTTTTGGGAAGATTTCACTGCACGGACACTGACTGAATTATTGAATGACTTTCTATAATTGGGACAAGATTACCGTCTTACGTTGAAACAGTTAAACCGTAGGACTGCAGGAAAATGAGATACGAAAAAGGGGGACGGAGAACTTATAAATATAATTTTTATTCTTTATTAAATATGTTTATTTTCCTTATGTGACCAGACTCTAGGGACCCTTGTACTCTGTGTGCATTGTAAAGTCTCTATTAGTCCTCTTTTGTTTTTTCCTTGTTTATATACTTAGAAAAGCTAATTATAAAATTTATTATGCTAATTCCTTTAGTTCTAGGAGATACAATTTTCTTTTCATGAGTGCCTGATAGCGCCCTTTTCATTTATTAAATAAAAAAAACAATTTTTTTAACTGAAAGTAAGGAACGACGTTAAAACTTAAAACGAACAGAAATTATTCCGTATATGAAAGGGGCTGTCCCCTCCTCAACACCTTGCTCTTTAAGCTAAAGTTTTTTATTGTTTAAAAAAATAAGAGTTATGAGAAAGTCAAACTTTAGCGTAAAGAGCGAGGCGTTGAGGAGGGGACAGCCCCGTTCATATACGGAATATTATCTGTTCGTTTTAAGTTTTAACGTCGTTCCTTACTTTCAGTTAAAAAAAACTTGTTTTTTTAATTTAATTTTGAACGTTTTTGAATTGATGCAGGTTTTGATTTTGGCTCACCGTACATGAATAATTAAAAAACAATTTGCATATTAATTTTACTTTTATTTGGTTAAATAGCTTTCTCGAAACTTGTTTAATTTTATTTACGAACGTTTTTATTAGTAAAAAATATACGTAACTTACGAATTAACTTACGTAACAAACTTCTATATTCATATGTTTTTAATACGTATATTAGGGGGCTCGCCTACTAGTCAATACCTCACTCTTTAAGCTAAATTTCGAATTTTGTTCCAATTCTTTAAAAATGACCCCTTAATCACAAAGACCGTTATTTAGAGTAAATAGCTCTTATGAAAGTACTAAAAAATCTTTGGCTTAAAGAGCGAGGTACTGACAAGGGGGTAGACCCAATCATACACGTAATATTTTCTGTTTGTTTTAAGTTTTGATGTTACTCCTTATTTTCAGTTGGAAAACTTGTTTTTTTATATTTAATTTCTGATTTTTTTTTAAATAATGCTGGGAAATCCAGCACCCCCTTCATAGCAATGTCCCATCCCCCATGAAAACTTCCTCCATGGAAAGATCTTCCCACATAATCCCCTACCCACCCACCCCCTACTACCAGAAAAAATCCCCCCTGAAAACGTCTGTATACTTCCTAATAACCAATACTATATGTTAAGATTGGGCAAAATTCATAAATTTCAGCCCTCCCCCCGGGGACTTCGGGGGATTAAGTCATCCTTAAGGATATAGTTATCATAATTTCGACCATACTGAACAAAATGACTGTCTCAAAATTTTGATCAGGTGACTTTGGGAAAACAATGAGCGTGGGAGGGGGCCTAGTTGCCCTCCATTTTTTTTGTCAATTAAAAACGGCTATAGAACTTTTAATTTCCGTTCCAATGAGCCCTCCCACGGTATTCTAGGACCACTGAGTCAATACGATCACCCCTGGGAAAAAAAACAACAACAAAAAAACAAATAAACACGCATCCGGGATCTTTCTTCTGGCAAAAAATGCAAAATACCACATTTTTGCAGATAGGAGCTTGAGACTTCTACAGTAGGGTTCTCTGATACGCTGAATATGATGGTGTGATTGTCATCAATGCTCTATAACTTTTAGGGGGTCTTTCCCTCTTTTTTCGAAAATCAGCCAAATTTTCTCAGGCGCGTAACTTTTGATGGGTAGGACTAAACTTGATGAAAATTATATATTTGAAATCAGCATTGAAATCTGATTCTTTTGATGTATCAATTGGTATCAAAATTCAAAGTATTGGTCAAATATCAAAATATTGGTATCAAGTTTTCTAGAGTTTCGGTTACCATTGAGCCGGGTCGCTCCTTTACTTACAGTTCGTTACCACGAACTGTTTGATTAATTAAAATGTTGAAGGTAACCTACTTCTCGTTTATTTCCATTTTTGAGGCCATTCGGTACCCTAAAAATCATTTTGCGAGCCTCAGCGTCGGCTCACCATCTCAAAGACAAAAGGCCCATTAACGATTATTCCCTGCGCCACTGAGTACTCCCTAGTCTACCAAATTACTTAAATGATATTCCCTAAAATTTTTATAAAAATTGATTGGGGATCTTGAATATGTCAACAGTTCGAAAAGCAAATGAGAGGCTCGTTTAAAATAAAGAAAGTATAATCCTTTGATAGTTGTTAGGCAAAGCGCTGTCTATTCAATGTACCTATATTATAAACAATACGTGCCCTGTTCCGGCAAGGCTTTCAATCGAAGCGGGTAGCGCCACGAGGAACTCCCAAAGCTGTCAAATTGCTCAAACGATATTTCCTTTGTGCTGATTTTTAACGTTTTTATACCAGGTATGCTAGAACAATTTTTGGGACTGTCCTTTCCTCAACTAAAAAACAAAAACAAATTCTGCTCCATTGATCCAAAACATTAACACTGTAAATATATAATTTTCATTAAACCTCAGTATCCATATTTCCAGCACAAAACAGGAGAAGTTAATTGTTTTTTCTAAGATTCCCGGGAAATTGGGTATCGGCTTTTAGTTTTCTTTCGGGTGCGTAGCTGTGTTGGCCTCAGGCGGTTTGGTGCTTCTGTGAGGTGTTAGTAGCTGCAGTGTAGTGTCACTACTCGGGTTGATGCTGTTATGAATCCCGCCTTTCTTCGCTTGGTTTCCAGTTTGGTGTATCTTTTAAAAATAAGATGACACTTATTTACAACGGATTTGAAGGAGAAGTGAATTAAATCGTGGGGAATCCTTTCTAAGATTAAATGCTAATTTTGGGAAATAGCTCTGAGTCGGCTGACTCCTTTTCTCTGTGACGGAACGTCATTTTACGATTTTTGAACAATGTTTAAATTTTGAAAACATTTCCTCTTGATTGAACTAGAAACAATTCTCTTGAAGCTGTGGTGTTTTTTAAAGACGTTCGCAAGGATTTAATAACCGCTCAGATAAAATTAGTGATTTTCTTTTGAATCGTCATAATCATCAATATCAGACCAAGCTCAGGCAGTTCGTCTGTCCCTAGTCCTCTATTTGGGGTTGCTCTGTTTATCGTCATTCATCATGCGAGGAAACTCAATGTTTTAGGATCATTTATCCTGGGTGTTTTCCTTTTCCTTTACAAATTTACTCCTCTGTTGTGCATTTTCTGAATGTACCAAGGCTTATCACGAGAAAAAATGTTCAGTCAGTGAAAAATTCTTGACAAATCCTCTATCCTTCCCACTTTGTATACCCTCAACAAAAGACGCTAAGCAGATTCAATCTTAAAAATAGTATTTGCGTCCGGACATTTTTTTTTTTTTTTTTTTTATCCTTTTACCGGACCAAACGCACAGTTAAAAAAAAGAAGACCGGCAGACAAGGCCGTACCCAGGACTTTTTTTCGGAGGGGGGTTTACTAAAAAAAATGGGGGGGGGTACACACAAAACGTTAAAAACACATACAAAATTTCTTTGTGTCCATTTTTGTTACGTTTTTACGAGTCAGACAAACATTTCGGGAGGGGGGGGGGTTCAAACTCCCAACCCCTCCCCGCCACGGATACGGCCTTGCCGGCAGAAGAGGGCTTGCAGGAGTATGTATTCTTATATGTCATACTTGTTGCATGTTACTATCGAGAAGCTGGGAAGCCCCCATATAGATTGAGATTCAAAGGAACAGTCCCTCTGATAGACAAGTAAATATTAGCAGAGAGAGACACTGGATCAGAACATTCTTAGCAGGTGCTCTTCTAAATATTTTATTTGTTTTTGTCACTACAATAAAATATAATATAAAATATAATATATAAAATAAAATATAAAATATGATGCTTTTGTCACTACAAAAGCATCAAAACAACACTTGACAACACTTAATAAATGCTTCTAGGGTTTTGAAATTCAAATGTATTTATCACAGTTAACCGTTTGATTGGTACATATTTTGGTAGATATGGTGGATATTGGTACATATAATATGGTAGATATTAATTGATTTGCGCTGCAGAAAGCGTTAAAAGTGAAGAAATCATTGCAGAATGAGTGACATATTGAAAGGATTACAGTAAATTGTATTACCTCACCAATACAAAATTTAGAGTTGCGATGGATAATCGCATTATCCTTATCCCAGGGGTTTTGGGTGTCATGATTGCGGGTGATGACATCCCAGGGATTGTGTGAGCGTCAATTCCTTTAGACATTTTGTGGACCTTTCGACTATTTAAAAAAAAAAGCTTTTTGGGAGACTTAAAGAAGGCGGGTAAGAAAAAGGGCACGTGAGGGAGACTGGTTGTCCTCCAGTCAATTTAAAATCTTAAAAACGAAGGTACTCATTTCTCATTTCAATAACCCATTCCTGTTCTGAAGATGCTGCAGATATCCTCACATAGTGTCATAGTGACCTTAGCCGTTTCTGAGATACTGCAGGTACGCCATTTTGACAACCAAGATGCATTTGTTGTCATTTGTTTTATTTTCGACATCCCCTCAACATTCCCTTTAAATTCTGCCTAATATCTTTAACCTTTCTTGGCAATCAATCAATCGATTTATAAAAAACGCAGAAAAAATTACAGAACTTTACACCCCCACAAAGGCTCTTTGGCCTGTGAGAGTGGGAGACTAAACATAATATTAAATAAAAGCACTAAAATCAAACAGAATGACAAGAAGAAAAAAAAACAAAAAAACTAAACACCACCAAAAACTACTATGCCAATCAAAATAAATGAAATAAACAAATTGAAAAGGAAATATAGAGGGGGGAAAGGGAGGAGAAAACTAACTGTCTAGGCATAAGAGGTGGTCGGTTAGCTGCTTTTTAAATTGTCCATAAGAATGACATAGCCGAATTATAACTTGTAGGGAATTCCAGATGGAGGCACAACGTAAAACTGGATTGAAATCTGATCTTACGTTTTTGGTTCTATGAATGAAAATATCCATATCATATCTTAGAGAAAAAGAAACACAAGATTCAATGCGTAATTCAGAATTTAAAAGATATAATTGTTTGAAGAAACTAGGGAGGAGTCCATGAAAATACTTAAAAATGAAACAAGAGGAAAGAAAGATGTAAGTGGATTGACCATCCAATAGATTCATGCTGAGCTTGTCTGTCATCTCAGACACTAATTTAATTGCTTTGTTATATATTTTGAAAACAGGAAAGATAAAAGAAGAGAATGTTGATAGCCATACTGTTGGACAGTAGTATATATAAGGTTGAATGAGATAGTGAAAGAGGATCTTTGTTATTGAAGCAAAGAAACAATGATGAAGCTTCTGAAGAATTCCTAGGTTTCGGGAGAACTTAAGTTCTACAAGAGCATAGTGATGTTGGCAAGAGAGATTTTCGTCCAATAAAATCCCCGGAATCGAACTTGTCTATCAGGGGGACAAGTTATATCACCATGAGTGGTAGAAATGGTTTGAGCCAAAGGACAAGAAGTACCTGATCTGGAAAAAATAATTAGGCTAGATTTAGCTATATTTAGGGCAAGACAATTTGCATCAAACCAAGCAAAGATTCTTTTTAGAAGAGAATACACTTTCTTGATCAAGCAAGAATCATCCATTTCTGGACAACGAAGAGTACCATTATCAACAAATGCATACAGCACTGGATCTAGAGCTGCATCGCTAGGTGGAAGAAAATTGTAATTACAATTAATACAGCAACTTCGTTTAGTTTGTTCGGATACAGAAATAAAAATATCATTGATGAATTTAGGAATAAAACAGGTTCTAGAATAGACCCTTGAGGGACACCAAAATCAACACGGAATTGATCTTGAAGCTTGGGGTCAATACTGATAGACTTTCCAGATAAATAAGTTTCAAACCAATGATAAATGATTCACCGTATCCCTATGTGCTCCATTTTGGATAGTAGGATAGTTTCTTATATGTTGTCAAACGCTTTTCTGACTCCAAGGAAAATTGCAGCTGGAATTCTACCCTCATCAAGTGCCTTGTGAATGAACTTTAGCCAGGCCATGCAAGCATGTTCTGTTGAGTGTTTAGGGCAAAAACCAAACTGATTGTAGTAAAAAAATTGTTTTTTATTAAGAAACGATAGAAGCCTAGAGAACATAAATTCATTAAAAATTCCACTAAAGGACGGCAAAGCAGAAATCTGTCAATAATTTGAAGGATTATCTCTGGAAACATCCTCATGAAAAAAAACTAATCTGGCAGATTTTAGGGTACTATGAAAAGTTCTAGTCAAAAATGATAAGTTCGTGAGAATGGCGAGAGGAGATAGAACAGAGGATAGAATAAACTTTAAAGCATTGGCTGGAACTAGGTCAGGTCCACAAGAGAAAGATCCTAATAACTCAGAGACGATTCTCTGGACTTCAAACTCGGAAACCGGATCCAAAGCCATTGATTTTTGACAAGAAGGACCGAGGTACTTTCTAAAGTCACTGGTAGAAGAAGTACTACCCAAAATATCTTCAGAAATTAATTTTCCAATGGATGCAAAGTAAGAGCAAAATTCAACCATTATGATCTTACTATTAGTTATCTCTACCCCCTAAGAAATTTATTTATTTGGCAAGTTATTTCTTTTCGAATTAGGATGAAGAACTGTGGCTATAAGTTGCCAGGTTTGTCTCGTATTCTTGCCGAATTTAGAGAACATCTGGGAGTAATAAATATACTTGGCTTTACGAATTAAGGAATTCAATAAATCTCTATATTTTTTATACCTTTCAAGATGATAATGCGAGTTAGAGGATTTGAATGTCTTCCACAAGTAAGTCTTTCTTTTAGTACTCTTAAGAAGAGCCGAAGTCATCCAAAGGGCACGAGGAGCTGAACACTTGGAGTTTTTAGCAGCTTAGGTTACACAGCAACTATCAACAAAGGCCTGTTTGACCAGATCATAGAATTGATTGTAAAGACAATCAACAGACCGACTTGAATCGGTGAGAAAATCCCAGGAGGTGTCAGACAATCGAAATTTAAACTGTTCAAGTTGGTACTGTTGGTAACGGACTGGTAAATTGAAAGGAGTTGAAGGAAATGAAGGTAGACCAGAGATTGAATGATTTGTAATCCATAGAAAGTGGTCAGAGATGTCAGATATGATAACAAAGCTCGAATTTGGAATTAAAGTTGAAAAAATATTGTCAATTAATGTGAAAGATACGTCAGTAAATCTAGTAGAATTAGTGATACAAGGAAATATATCAAAGGATAAAGTAGAGGATAAAAAGACATAAGAAGTTGTAAATGAAGTTTTTAACAGGTCAATATTGAAGTCTTTTAAAAGGATAATTTCATAATTACTTCTGCATATTTCAGACATTGACCTTGTCAAAAATTCCTAGGAAAGAAGGTATCGACCCACTTGGTGGACGGTATATTTCTCCAATTATAGTTTTCTTGTTGTCAATCAAAATTTCAATGAAAACAGATTCAAAAACACCATCCAAATGCTTACACAAATCACTACGCAAAGTATAATCCAGGTAATCAGCAATATAAAATGCTAAGCCACCTTTTTTTCTCTCCAATATATTTACAAACTCCAAGTTATACCCGGAAATATCTAAAAGCCATGTCATTACCCTTGTGAAGAAATGTTTCACAGAGTTCAATAGTCTGAGGAGAAGAATTAGCTATGAGAGACTTCAAATTATTTAGAGAAGAACAGAGTTCTTGAATGATCAAATGAAGAACTGAGAAATTAATACCAGAATTCACGTTTTTGGCCATGCCACATCTATAGACACAATTAGCAGTAGAATTACTAGTCAAAGAAGAGATATTAGGGGGGGTCCCAGATGAGTCATCAATTAAATTTAAAACATTTAGAGGAGTCATCTCAAGCAATTTAAATTGAATAGGAATAGAGTCATCAAAACTAGAGTGATCATCATCAACAGCTGTCATTTATAAGAAGCGGATGTAATAAAAATCTGGACATAGTTAAAGAGGAATGCGCAGAAAAGGAAAGAATGAACAGGTAATTAATAGAAAAATTACTTGCGCAATGATCAAAAAGTAGAATCACCGTATGAAAGAAAAACAAAAAATCATTAGCAATGTAAAACACAGTGAGGTAGCACATAGCTATCAAGCCAAGAAGTTTGGAAGAAAAACATAGAAACTGAAAAGATAAAAAGAAAGAGAGAGAATTTGGTAGCCTATAGTTGGTCCATTGTGTACAGAAAAAGAATTCAAACAGAAGATAAAAAAAGAAAACTGGTTGGGAGGCAGGTAGAAGGGAAAGTAGTGAAATTTTGGGGGAAACGCTGAAAATAAAGAAACAATGAAGTAAAAGCAAGATTAAACATATAGCAAACATGGAAAGAGCACACAGGAAGCATTCAAAAGATCAGGCCAAAACTGACCGATTAAAGTAGTGGGCAGAAAAATAGCCCGAAATACACCAATAATACAACGTAGCTGCGTGAACAAAATAAAATACGGACAGACAAATGACGAGCAAGCAACAAGAAGAATGAAAAATAAAGCACTGAGAACTACACTAAGCATGATTAAAGTTGAGACTGGCAGGAACAGATGCTCCAGCACGATCAATATCACCTGTAGTCGCTATCTTGCGAGGATTGGTATAATCAGTTTTGATAAATATGTTGTCGTCTACTGTCCAAGCATTTCTTAAGCCTAGCTTACTCTTAGCATAGGAAAGAAGAGTGAGTCTATTCTTAGTCAAGGATTCAAGCAATGAAATTCGCGTACCGTTCAAGTTCTTTCTGTTTTTCAAAATGGTTGATTGAAGCTTCAGGTTGGAGGAAGTAACGACGATTAGACGAACGGTAGTGTTAGTTTTCCGACCAATCCTTCGGGTTGAGATAATGTCATCAGCTACTAGTGGGATTCCCGGGAATTTCGAGCTGCAAACCTCAAGAAATTTATTGTCTGTATTTTCCGGGATCGAAACGTCCTCGTCAAGTCAAAGCACCACAATCTGATTATTTAGAGAACTCTGTTCAATAGTGTCGTTCTGACAAATTAATTTGTCCTCAGGCTCACCATAGTAGTCTGAACTTTTTTACTCGTCGAATTTACGTTAAGCACTAGCTGTTCGAGACTTTTGAGCTGGGTTTCCATTTCAGCTAACTTTGTTTCAACCATTTTTTCTAAATCCAGAGACAGGCTGTTATAGATATCATTCTTAATGCCTTCAATGACTACGTCACATAGACTGCCCGGGTGGGACTGCAAAGAAATAGCTTTCGAAACTTAAACGCTGATTCTCAGTTCCATGTCTTTTTCAATACGTACGAACCAAAGATCGGACTTTCCTTTTAGTGCATTTAGGTGGTTTTTGATTACAATAATCCGCTCTTCTATACTCTCTTCAGAGAACTTAATTTCGCTGTCTGAGCGTGTTTTGCGGGGAAGCACCAGTCCTCCTTTCTTTCTACTGGCCATCTGGGACAATAATCACTATACTGCGGTTAGTTACTTACAGGGTAGGCATGAACACGGCCACTGGAGACAACTAGAAATTATGCAGCATCAGAGAAGAAGGATTTATATGACACTAATAGATGCTGGGTCTGATGTGGAAGTGGGGAAAACAAACAGAAGAAGACTGGGCAGCTCAATTCCGTTAAATAGTAGTATCACACAATTAACGAGGATTATCAATATTTTCTGCAAATAATTCACAAACTTTCAATACATTCAATTGATTATTATTTTTTTTTAGCTTTTCATAGTTACAAGTTTAACTGATGATACTGTATTTTTTTACTGTCCACTGCATTCACTGGATAATTTTGAATAGATCATCATTTCGTAATGCGTTATACAGATAATAACTCCAGTTCATTAACTTTTTCAAATAAACAACAGCTTCCTGTGTATACAGAGACCAAACAGAAATGACTCAAAATCTAGTACTACTACTACTAACAACTCACCGCAGCACCAAGCCGCCTGAGGCCAACACAGCTACGCACGATCCTCCTCCATCCCAATCTATTCAAAGCCTCCCTTTTTACACCCGCCCACGAAGTTCCCATTTCCTTTAAATCTTTCTTTATGACGTCCTCCCACCCCAGACGAGGACGACCTTCTTTCCGTTCAGCCCTAGATGGTTGGCCGAAAAGAACAACCTTCGGCAATCTGTCATCCTTCATCCACACACCGTGCCCTAACCACCTCAACCTTTCTTTCATTATAGCCCTGGAGAGCGGTATTGAGCCTCTTTTTTCGTATAGCCTATTGTTTGAAATACGGTCAGTCAGCCGGGAACCAAGAACAATCTTTAAGAAATTTCTCTGGAAGACATCTAGCAAATCTTCATCCGCTTTTCGGAGCGTCCATGCTTCAGAGCCATATTTGACCACTGTCATAACTGTAGCTTCTAATATTCTAATCTTGGTTTGCAGAATTATCTTCCCATTCTTCCAGACTTTTTTTAACTGTGAAAAAACACCCTGAGCCTTGGCTATTCCATTTTCAACATCTTCACTGCTCCCACCATCTTTACCAATAACACTACCAAGGCAAGTGAAGCTGCCCACCTGATCAATCCTTTCATTACCCAACGTCACCTTTTCATCTTCAGTTATTCCTAGCCTTAGTGACTTAGTCTTCCTAACATTAATTTTCAAACCAATTCTAGCACCCTGAACTCGCAAAACCTCTAAAACTTCATTAATTTTTCCCAAACTCTCATCTAGGATGCTTAAATCATCAGCATAATCCAAGTCCAGGAGACTATTTCCTCCCCATTTGATTCCGTGGTCTCCCATTGCCTTTCCTGTGCTCCTTAATACAAAGTCCATCAAAATAATCCATATAAAGGAGGATAGAACACAGCCCTGCTTAGCTCCTGACTTAATACAAAACCAGCTACTAACCTTATTGCCTACCTTAACCGCAGCAGTGTTATTCTCGTACATAGCACTAATCACTTTAATATATTTGTCTGGTATACCATACAAGGATAAAACCTTTACTAAAGCTCGTCTATCAACAGAATCGAACGCTTGCCCGTAATCTATAAAACTGAGGACCAAAGGTGTTTGAACATTCAGGCACTTCTCAATTATTAGCCTAAGAGTGAAAATTTGGTCGACACATCCTCTACCTTTTCTAAAACCGAACTGCTCTTCTCTTAAAACTTTGTCTACGGCCTCTCTCAGTCTAAAAAGTATCATATTACTAAGCAATTTACTGCCTACAGAGACCAGACTAATGCCTCGATAATTACCACACTCACTTTTATCACCTTGCTTATAAAGTGGCTTAATTAAGGTTTTCCTAAAATCGTTAGGGACTTCCCCTTTTTCAAAAATCATATCCATAATCTTCAATAACTTATTTCTAACCTCAGAGCCACCATATTTAAGAAACTCATTTACCACCATATCAGCACCTGTAGCCTTATTATTCTTTAATCCTTTTAGTACTGTTGCTAATTCTTCCTCACAAAACAAATCTTCCTTCACATCCAAAGTATCACAAACTTTCATTTTCCTCTATATTTTTTCCTGCAACTCTATCTCGGTTAAGCAAGTTCTCAAAATGTTCGGCCCATCTCTCTTTAGTTTTTTCCTTATCGCTAATTGCGAGCCCATTCCTATCTTTAACTGGGACAAGTCCGGATTGACTATTCCCTCTCAATTTGTTAACGTGCCAGTACAAAATTTTACTATTATGCCGTCTAGCTGCATCTTCCAGATCCTCGGCAATTTTATCCATGGCCTCCACTTCACACCTCCTTAGTTCATATTTTAATGCTTTCTCCTATTTCTTTACATTTCTTTTGTTTTCATACGATCTATCACTTAGATAATTCTTGTACAAGTCCTTTCTACTTTCTATTAAACGTAAAGCTTTTTCACTCATATTATTAGCTGCAGTTATAGATTTCTTCCCTAATGCACTTTCCGCAATTTCAAAAATTATTCTTTTAAAATGATTCCAACCATCTTCCCCATTATCAAAATTTAAGCTCTAAAATTTAGTATTAAACTGTTCCTGGAAAGTTTCTCTCAAATTCTCATCCTGGAGTCTACCAACATCATAACTTCCCGGGAGTTAGATACCCTTCCGATATTTCAGTTCTAAATTAACCCTTGACACTACTAGATGGTGATCTTTACTTTTAACATTAATGACGGCACTTCTGTTTACCCTAGTATCTTGTATTTATCCTGCGAGCCTTTGGTTTACTATAACATAATCCATTAGGTTTGCTGTCTTGCCATCATGTGAATGCCATGTAAACGTACGGGTTATTTTATGACCAAATACCGTATTTGTTATACCTAGATTGCTGTGTCTATAATACTGCAAAAGTCTGTATCCATTACTGTTTTCTTTTACTACAGCAAATTTACCTAGGCTGGGATACCCTCTATCCCTATTTCTACCAACCTGGGCATTAAAATCTCCCAGTAATAACGTCATATTTCTACCTGGGACCTTGTCTATTTGCTCCTGTAACTGTAAGTAAAATTCATCTGAGTCCCTAGTATCTCCGTCAGTCGGTTCTACAGCGGCGTATACTACTATAACTGATACCCTGAATTTTCTAGTTATAAAATGAGCAATTAGTATTCTATTATTAATACCTTCCCAGCCTAAACAAGACTTAGCAGCTTCCTTATTCATCATGAGCCCGAGTCCCTGTCTATATACCCCATCCTTCCTGCCTGAGTAAACAAATTTTATATCACCTAATTTCATGCTTCCTACCTCTGTGATATGAGTTCCTGAAACTCCTAAAAAGTTCAGTTTGAATCGTCTGAATTCGTCAGTCAAAATGTCGATACGATAGGGCCATTTAGGGCCATTTGAGGGGAGTGTCCTCCTCAAAAACATAATTTCTATCTGGAAATCAACTACGCTGAACAAAATGCCTATCTCAAAATTTTGATTGGATGCGTTTGAGGAAATGGTGGGCGTGGAAAGGGATGTTAGTTGCCTTCCAATCACTTTCGACTATTAAAAAGGGCACAAGACACTCCAATTTCCAATTAAATGAGCCTTTTTCGAAGTTTCTATGACAACTGCTTCTATGCGAAGTACCCTGGTCTAACACAAGTAATAAATAATAGGTTGTGTCAACATCGTTCTTTACTTAGGCAGCGCTATTGCGCTGCCTATGATATTACATATACACCATTTTGACACGCTGAATGCACGTATTGTCTTTGATTTAGTTCAATCTCCCCTGCAACATTTTTTAAAGCTTCAACTTAATACCCATAGCTGTTGCTGAGACATTGCAAATCCTCCGTTTCAAAAGCATGTTTCCAAATAGTGTTTATTGATTTAGTTCAGCATCTCCCCCAAAATTCCCTGAATATTCTTAAGCCTTTCCTGAAATTTTGCAAATACACTATTTCAACCATTTTAAGTGGAAGATATTCATTGGTTTGTGTTGCAGAAAGCGTGAGAAAAGAATCAGTGACAAACTGAAAAAAACTTAACTCTCTCACTTTTACAATTCGAGGTTTAGAGTTGCAACACTAGTTTTCAATAAATAGAAAGTATTTTTGATTTTTCTTACCTAATTAGCTTTCCTGTCAGTGACAAAAGAGCATTTCGCCTAACGAAATAATAATCTAATAAGGTGTGTGGGAGCGGATTTCTAAGGTTCCGCAACCCGAATAATACTATGCACAAGAAATGGCATGGAGAAGAAAACTGCTTTGGAATCAGAATATTTTCTGAAAATTAAAAAAAAAGAAGTTGTGGAAGTACTGGCACCTAGATTTGGGTGACTGGCAGTGATTTGGGTGACACTCTTTTTTCTTCTTTTTTATTACCGATTATATTTGTTTCCATTTACCTAATAAAACAATGAGCCGGTAAAAGCCATTATTTTACCAACTGGCTGAAAAAATGGATGGGAGAGTGTCCCCTCAAACTTGACGTCCCTGCTGGCACCAACCCATCCAGAAAAACCAGTTGACCCTCTAAGGTTCTGGGTTGTATTCATTTATGTCTAATGGTAGTTTTTTTTGCTTATTTTAAATTCAAGCATATTTTATGACCGTTCGCGTGCCTAATCAATGAATAAGCCTATGTCTCAAATATGCCCTCACAGTCTTGCCACACAACTCGAATACATCTTAAAACAAAATTATACAGTACCATCTTTTTTATATTTAAAATTAAAAATTATCGCTTTCGAAGAGTTTTTGTGCCTAGTTTTTTCTGGTTATGGATGACAACGTATTCCTTTGTTTGGTATTATTCTGAGACTTTAACGAGTCATCATCCCAGTTGAGAACAACATTTATTTCCTCAATATGATAATTTACTTAATGTGACTGATTATATAGATTTTATGTTAATAATCATCCATCAGTCTTATTAAAATACAATTCTTAGCTTCGCAGTTCAAAATCCAATTACACTCAGTTAATTTTCCACAATTAGAAAATAAAGCAATTGTGGAAGAGTAAAAAATTGAACATTTTATCGCATGCATCACAGTGCCATCTATTTAGTTACGAGGTAATGTCATTTTAATTTATTTAAACAGTTTATGTCAAATTAAAATCTTGTGGAAATAACTTTGAATGAGATGTTTTGAATTTGGCCGCACCAAAGGAGATGGTTTTAGGGCTGAAGCATGCCCCCCACCCCCACCAACGTTTCCTCTGCAGATTGTCCCTGAATGGAATGGTTAAGACCATTGGGTAAGAATAAGGTAATGGGAAAGGATAAACGAACGCACTTATACGGAAGTTTCTTTTCTATAAGAAATCTGTGCCTAATAGCGGACGGTTAAAATGACATATTCTACTTCGATTCACTTGATAATCGTTACCCAATATTATGACATGTTCCACATTTTTACATTATGGCTTAATCAACATTACACTATGGTCACTCAACTATATTACGGCTTTACGCATCATCATGGTGTCGCATCAGTCTTGATGCTGCAATCACCCTCTCTTCGTTTTTTTTTATATTTTTAATTTATCACTGCCATTTAATCGCCTAGTTCCTATAGGGTAGGGGTAAAAATAAATTTTGCAGTTCTGCCAGAGCCAAACCTTAGCATTTTTTTTTTTTTTTTTTTTTTTTTTTTTTTTTTTTTTTTTTTTTTTTTTTTTTAAACTTCAGTTTTTTTTTAATTTTTAATCTTTAAAAAAATTTCTTTAAATTTTTCTTTAAAAAGATAGACCTTTTAAGGACACTTTTAACAGTATAAAAGTAAAGCATTTTTTAAGTTGCTGTATTATTTATTTTTTTCGTTTAATTTCGCATCACCTCTGCACAATGAGCTTAGTTCAAGGATTGACTGTCGTTTTAGATCTGAAAAAGAACATTTCATGTTTATTTTGTAGACAATTTCGAAGTGAAGGAATCTTATTAGTGTTAGGAGTACAAATTTGCTTTAGAATTTGTATCACAACTTAAATTCCTCCGTTTTATAGAGAGAAATAACTGGATTTCCAGAGTTCATATTATGGTTGATAAGTTCTTCATTTCGAGTAATACTAGGTGAAACCAAGATGTTACCTGATAAATCAGTCCATTATTTTACATGCTGTATAATGACTTTAAACTTATTATTTTTATGCTTAAGATGATAATATAATTGTAATTCTATGCTGAAAGTTATTGATACTGTAGCCCCTGTAAGACTATGAAAAGCGTTATAGATTAATTGGTTTTTATGAGCCTGCGTACTCGCTTTTGACTCCTAAATCAATATTCTTATTTTTATACTTGGCTTTCATGTTTTCAGTAAAGTGCTAGTTTTCTGTAATCCTACAAACACTTTGACCCCCCCCCCATAGAATTTTCAAAACATGACGCCGTTCGTTGTGCTATGTACTTAGAGATCTACTCAGAATGCCGTTGCAAACCATGAACTGGATGAGCTCTATTCCCTTTTGCATAAAAATGCTTGACCAAATACCTTCTTGGGACATGCTTTAAAAAAGAGTGCATCACATTTACAAAAACAGTGCAATTATCTGAAAATGATCGTATAGAAAGGAGAAAGCCATAATTGAAAAAATAAACACCCTAGCAGGAATCGAACGCAAGACAATCTATTTCAAAGCCGAACGCTGTATAAACAGAACCATGCCTCTATTAATCTAATTTGATATATTAGTGCTTTTACCTTAATTGCGTAGCTTATTAAGGGGGCTTGGAGGAAGAACATACGGGAGGTGTTCTTGCAAACATCCACTTAAGGGTTTTGGACGATAATTATTACAATGATGATTTCTTACTTCCAAGCTTTTCTACTTAAGAAGTAACATCAAAAGTATTGTTTTTAGTGCTATATCACACTTACGGATGGTATAATTGATTAAGATCAGGTAGATATGAGTAATAGCTTTCAAATGAGCCACTAAACGTCACTCTAAAATGTACTGGTAGCCAACTAGCCCCAGCTTTTCCACTTGAGACATGGTATCAAAAGTGCCGTTTTTAGTGCCATTTGGAACTTACTGATGGTTGAATTTATAGGAAGGACGTAGATATGATTAATATCTTTTATATAAGGCATTACAGATCTGTCTAGATACCTGCGATACCAATACGCCCAATACCGATACGCGTGATATCAGTATATCCGATACCGATACAGTGTGTAGCCTTTTCCCCAGGGACTTAGGAGGGTAATATCATCACCAAAACCAAATATATTTGACCTTTAAACTATGTTGAACCAAATGGCTATCTCATAATTGTGATTGATGTCTTTGGGGGAGGGGGCCTTTAGGGAAGGGGGGCTGGTTGCCCTCTATTTTTTTTGGTCACATAAAAAGGCACTAGGAAATTTAATTTCCGTTCGAATGAGCTATTGCACATGTCTCTATGACAATCTGGCCACCCCCTAGCATTGCTAGAAAAAAAAAGAAAATAGAAGAAAAAAACGGGAGACAGATCAGTGAAACCATGCCAAAAGGTTATTTTCCTTGTTGTTCAAGGAGGGGGGTTGTAATTTCCCACACTTAGGTTTTCGACTGTGCTGATTCCAATGGTAAACTTTTCATTTTGATCGGACGCTTTTGAGGGTTTTCAGACTTTTTTCGAAATCACCACACAATTCTATTCGCAATAAACTTTTACTTTCATGACGAACCGAAATAACAGTTACCATTCCTGAATCAGTATTAGATGACAATTTGTTTCACTTGGTAGTTTTTTCCTAAACGCATTTTTTAACTTTTGGTTACTATGGGCTGTGGTTTGCCCTTTACTAGGTTGCAGCTGCCGCTGCAACCATGATGTTAATAATTGCTGCCCCAGCAATTGCCTCTATAGTATGCCACAAACATATACTCATACTCAGGACTAGAGGTAGGATATTATTTAGGGGGGGGGGCTGATTTTTTATTAATGAGACTATAATGTTCTTTAATCCGTGCTGTTCTCTTAGAATGTTTTCTTCTCTAGTTTCGACGGTAATCTTGCTATTTAATAAATCTTCGTTAATGGTCGTTGTCACAAATGCTTCTTAGAATAAATCTTGATTAGTAAATTAAGCTGGACATGCTTCTTTAGCTATTACTTAATTAACTGTTTGCCAAGTGCCCCGGCTCCATGGCAGCTTTCCTTCTGTCCTATTATTCATCCCCCCCCCCCTCTCTCTTCTTTATGCATTTCTCTTGCATTGTCTTTTTTCAAGTATCATTTGGTCTGTCATTTATTTGTTCTGTGCCTTTGACAAGGAAGACAAAGGAAGCATTTTTTATTCTACAAATCATTATTCATATACAAGAGTTTATTTCGATACTTTTCCACTTTAGCTTGTGTCCCTTTCCCCTACAAATGTGAATTTACTGTGTAAACAGTTTGGCTATTTACAGTTTGGCTATATACTTCTAAACAGTTTGGCACATTAAACGCATATATTGTATGAAATTGGATTTCCTGGATTGAAAATATATAAGAGAAGTTAATATTTCGACATTATCCATGTTGGGGTAGCCTCTCATGCCCCTTTTTCCCAGCATTTCTTTGTTTTATGTTCTTTTTTTTTGTTAACCAAGTTATTTTACACTATTTTTAATGATTATAACAAAATGTATTGGTATAAGTTCTGGTATTTATATACGCAACTTTACGAGCCCTGCTCTCCGTGGGGGAGAGAGTTAATGTATTGTGTAGCTTTAAGTGAATTAAATGAAACAGTTCAAAACAGTTGGATTTAGGCTATTAGTGGTATAAATTTTGTCTGGAATTTCTGGAATTTTGTCTGGAATTTCAGAAATGAATTTCTGAAGTTTTTCTTGTCTTTGAAGTCCCACATCCATAGGTCCTAGGGGAACTTCTAAGAATTTAAAAATATCCCCAAATGACACTTGAAAAATCTTTAAGTTTGAAAAGAAAATCTCAAGTTATTACTACTACTACTACCACAAAGCTACGCAAGCCAATACAGCTGCACACTCTCCTCCTTCATCGCAATCTATTTGAAACCTCCCTCTTTACACTCTCCTCAGAAGTTATAAATTCCATTAAATCCTTTCTTACGTCCTGCTTTTACCGCATTCGCTGACGACCTGTTTTTGTTTGACCCTATATTGTTGCCCGAAAAGGACGATCTATGGCAATATGTCATCCTTCATCTGCAAAACTGCCCTAACCGTCTCAACCTTTCTTTCATTATTACCCTAGATTGTTGAGTAGAACAGGATTTTTCATACAGCTTACAGTTTAAAAAGTAGTCTGAGTTTTTGAGTTTAATATTTATGGTTTAGAAGAGCTCAGAAGCTTAGGACTGAAACCCCATGAGTGGCAGTGCTGTAAGGTCCTAATCTTTGCCAACTCTCAATGGAAGAACTAGGTGGTTTTCTTTCTTTTTTCCATTTTCGATGGAAAAACATTTTGAAAAGGGGTATGAATAGTTTCTAAGTTTAATTCGCAAAAAGCATGGTAAATTACTAATACCAACTCACATTTTTGACTCATTCATCTTCTAACAAAGTTCTCAATATTATTGTGGCTTCAACCGTTTAAATGTCACAAAGAACAATGCTAAGTTCAGTGGAACTGGTGAGAACACCAAGCAAACAGCTGCTACCGTTTGGGATATGACGTATGAGAATTAGGGTATGACGTGGTGTCATAGTGTTTTTTTAAAATGGCTACATCTAACTACATTTGAGAAGCTTTCTTTCCTTGTGCCATCCAATTTCTTAGTGGTGCCACTAGCATTTAAGCACACAGATCGCGCTGATCACCTCAAGCATTGAATACCTAGGAAAAAGCCCTTATAGTAAAATCTTGTTTGGTTCCCTGCAAATCCATCTGGAACAGTCCCACTGAGAGGCCTATTCCATAATACAGTATGTTGACCGCTTCAACTGGATGTTCAATGAATTCTTTAAAAACTGAGTTTATATGACTAACAGCTGGTTTTACCCTTTAAGGGAGGGGGGTTTTACCTGTGAACGCAGGTTTTACCCTTTAAGGGAGGGGGGCTGAAAATCGTTTCCAGGTTCCATCCTGGAAATCAATTTTGATGGGAATCAAAAGTTTTTTTTGGTCTTCGTTTTTACAGTAAGCCCTACTGGCTAATTTTGGCAGAGGAGGGGGGGGAGGGTGGCAGTTATTTCAGGGTCTTATGTTGATTTCTTATGTTTTCGTGCAAAATCTGTCTTTTGCTATAAGATTGAATTTCAATTAATAAATAACTATTAATTAATTAAAAGTAATTAATAAAAGACCAAATAAATTGGACTAATTCAAAAAACAAATTTAAGAATTCAGATAAACCAGTAAAAGAAAAATCAGTGATGATTGTGAGGAAAATGAAAACAACAGGAATTAATCCTCATGGTGGACACATTTTAAGCTTTCCACATAAAATTTATCTGTCGTAACAGGAAATAGTAACAAAAAGGAAGAAGCAATAACATCAAGCTATTTAAAAAAAATAAAATAAACTAATAAAAGAAACTAGTGATGATTGTGAGGAAAAAATAGGAATTTATCCTCATGGTGGCGCTGAACGGAATATTGTCGGTTGATATGGCAAATTAGATTATCCAGCATCACTTCTAGTTGGGAACAATTTTTTAGGCCTTAATTACTATCACAAAATGGATGTAATTTTCTTCGAAAATTGCTTTAAACTTTTTCTCATAAACAAAGATGTTGGCTCTTATCTAAAATGAACCTGTTCACGCTGCAGTGCTAAAGTTGGAAAAACTAGATGATACTTTTTCCTATTCAGCATTTCCAATTTCCTAGAAAAAGGGACATTGAATAAGAACGTTCCTTTTGAAAGGAACAGGAAAAAATGGCCACCATGATCCAAAGCCTGTCTCTGTGGGCCTATTTATTTTAATTTCAAAGCGGGAACTAATTTTATAGAATTGTCGTTCCACTTTTTCCCATTTCCTGAAGTAGAAAGAGCTTCAAATTTCTAAGGAAAGAGAATAAATACAATTCTCTTATAGCAAAGTCTTTTGGCCATATAAACAATTCATTTTCTATCTAAGTGTATTGGTCTCAGAGAAGGAAGTTAATGTCTAATGCATTTTTGCTATTATCATTAGCGTTGGTCCCCCTCACCTATTTCTTCATTAAGTTAAGGCCTCTAACTTTTATCTTGATTTGGAAAGATTTTTCTCTTTTACACAAATACATTTATATACGTTTTAACATTGGCGGGAATTGTAACAAATTTTGGGAAGGTCAAAGTGTTCACTGGACCTAGAAATTAGAATCATTAGACTCGAACAAGGCTTTAATAACTGGGTGACGGGAAAAGAAATTTTGGAGAATCTTTAGACTCGAATAAGGCTACGGAAGCTAGTTATGTTGAAGTTTTTTTGGGATTTGTTCAAATTTGTAGTTTTGTCACATGAAAATGTATTTAACGACGTTTCAAGATTGACGTGCATACTTGGAAATTCTGGGAGGGTTAAAGGGTTCACCAAATGTAGTAATTTGAACTGTTTGATTCTAGCAAGGATCTAAAAAAGTGGTGGGGGGGGGGGTAATGTTGAAATTTTGTTGTTTTTCGAGAATTCAATAACTTTGTGTCGAAACATGTTTATTCACGTTTTAAGATTAACGGAAAAACTTGGAAAAATAACGGAAACTTTAGGAGGGTCAGCGTATCCATCAGACCTGGAAATTCTAATTATTTGACCTGAATAAAATTTTATGAATGGGGGGAGGGTTAGGAGAAGGAATAATATTGAAATTTTTTGGAATCTCTTCCAATTTGAAATGTTGGAACAAGGAAATGCATTTAACTACGTTCCAAATTGACGGACATACTGGGAAATTCTGGGAGGGTTAATGTGCCCAGCAAACCTAGGAATTTCAACTATTTGATTCGAGTTATGCTTTATGAATGGGGGATAGGTGAAAGAAACAATGTTGAAATTTGGATGAATTTGTTTTTAGTATTAAATAATGTCGTATCGAAACGTATTTATTCGCGTTTTAAGGTTGATCGAAACACATGTAAATCTTTGGAGGTTCAACTTGTTCACTAGACTTATGAATTGTAATTATGTTATTCGAATAAAGCTTTACGAATGGGGGGCTACGAAAAGGAATAATATTTAGAGTTTGAGGAACTTGTTCGAGCCTCTAATACCATCATATCTGATACCATAAGGTTTATTGTATTTTCGGAAAATGTGTACTTGTGCACCCAGAGCTGTTCCTAAGAGGGCAACCGGGACACCCCTTCAAGTGAAGGCCCTGGGTGCCCCTGGATAATTGAGGCTTGGTTTTGAGGACTATAAGCTGCTAGATATATGGCCTCTTAACTAAGGCTTGTTTTAGTAAATATTAGAAGTTATATTTAAATTTGGAAAGAAGCAGTCATTGTTTGAAGCCATCAAGGAAGAGCTGCTGCAATTTTCGAAAGTTTCCCTAACTACTGAATAAACTACAAATAGAAACAATTTTATGTTTCAAGCGCATCCCTTGGCTGCTTTCTCGTCGAGCTTAGAGACGATTGCCTCTTAAGGCAAGCAACATCTTGTTGAAACATAAAAATAAAAAAAGATCAAGAGTGTGAATGTCCCATTGAATTAATATTCGGTTAACACTTCCTCTCTCTCTCTCTCTCTTTCTCGCTCTCTCTCTCTCTCTCTCTCTCTATCTCTCTCTCTCTCTATCTCTCTCTCTCTCTCTCTCGCTCTCTCTCTCTCTCTCTCTCTCTCTCTCTCTCTCTCTCTCTCTCTCTTTTTTTTTTTTCTTAAACTAACCATCTTTGTTATGATTGAAATGGTGAATGTGTCTGCCACAGTTTATGTTTTTCAAATTAAAATATGATCTTTAATTAGTTTGTTCATTTTTAAGGTCTCTACCCAAAAGTGTATGAAGATAACATTCGAAAATCTCGTGTATGGGATGAAATGAAGTCTGTTCGAAATGTTAGACCCTCCTTCCACTCCCCTCTTGGAATTTATGGAGGAATGATTTACACGGGTATATTCTATCTGCTTGGTAGAGGAAAGGAACCTTGGACTCTTAGTTTTGGAGGTTAGTCTTCATCCCTCTTTTTCGTTTTTGAAACGGTGTGTGTTATTTTCACTGTTCAGTGGTTGTCCTAATTAGGAAACATTGGTGTTAAGGTATATGTTCACTCTGAAACAAGTTATTTTGCGACAATCATGCAACTGTACACCAAAAAACAAGACATTATTGGAGAAAGATATTGGAGAAGGATATAAATTTCCATAAAGAAAAATTGGAAAAATTGTTCTTTTTCAACAATTTTCAACGTGTTTTCGACCTAGGCAACTGTACACGCTCAGTTCAAAAGATGAAGTTCGGTAGATGAATAGAACTCAATATCAGCTATGAAATGACGGTAAAATTGTTGCCTTCCGTTGATATATAAACTCCAAAGATTTGATATCCTAAGTTTCAGCACAGATTAACTGATCACACCCTATTCCAAGTACCTTAGGGTAGACTTTGTAAGGTAGGCTACTCTATAGGGTTATCGCCTCCGTTAAATGAACTGGTAAGGTCTGTGAAGCAGTCAAATATTCCCTTTAATGATTTACTGTAGTTTCAATGGGTTGTTTACAGGATTATCATGGTTGCCCCCTCCTAGCCCATAATAACCAAAAATTTAGCAACGCGTTAACAAAACTGTCAAGTGAGAGAGAATTTTCATTTTATGCTGATTCTGGAACGACAACTATTATCTCGATTAGTCTTAATGATAAAATTTCGTCGCGAAAAAAATTTGTGGAATATCGAAAAAAGTCTGAAACCCTATAAATAGTGTAGGATCAAAATGAAAACTGTACCAATGGAATAATCGTAGGCGAAATCCCATTTAGGAGAATTTCAGTCCCCATGGTTATGACATTTTATTTTGGTCTCTCCTTTGTATATAGGTATGTGTTTACGTCGGAATCAATTTGCAAGCATTGCGCTATGACGGGGGAGAAATGAAGCTCAAAAATTCGTAACGAGAAAGAGGTTGGTGCAACTGGGTTAGAAAGAAAAAAATGGACGATGCAAGAATACAAACAATGCATACAAATAATTCAATATTAAGGTCGTAATAAATTCACACGTATGGCTGTCTTGAGTCTTCTACTATTATTTAGGGGAAAATAAAGCAAGATTTTCTATATAATGTATTTATGGTTGAGGCCAGACGCTAAAGGCGATGCACTTAGGAAAAATTTAGAGAAAGTAGGTCTCTTCATTGTAAGTAAGAATTAATGAGTACTGGAATAATCTAGTGAGCAATGCGGAAGCGAAGTGAGCTCGAGGAAGCGAAAGCTGCTTTTTCCTTAAAATTAAAACTTTCGAATGCAAAGCGAGTTAACTCGTTAATTACTGTTTCTAACTTATTAACAAGTTAATTTCAATAAGGAACCATTGAAAGAAGACAACTTTCATTAATTCTCTGTTGGGTAGTTTCAGCCCAAAAGATGCAAGGATACACAGTCGGTCAAGCGGTTATCTATCTTGGTAAGGAATTCCTTGCAAAAGGTCAATCCTATGTCGCTTTAAGCAGCTTACGATCTGCTTTACCTCTGCGAAGTGAAGGACTGACAAGTTGAGACAAGCTTACAGGAAAGATACCACGTACAGGGGGTGCAATAAAAACGAGTTAATTGTAATGAGCGAAGCGAGTTAACGAGACATAGTCTCGTTTACTATCTTTATGATTTTCTTTTCATATATTGTTGGACATCAGTATTTTACCAAAGATAAACTTTACGCTTAAAACTTTAAAGAAGAATTGTTCTTCAATTAAATAGTTATGTTCCATTCTTCTTCAACATATCTACAGCTGCATAATAATCAAAAATTAAACAGAACACTCTCTATTTGTATATATATGTTTGTATATTCTGTTTCGCTGTGTTTTCTTTCAGTGTTCTTCAGTATTCTTCTTCAATACATCTATAACTCCATAATAATCACAAACTCAACAAAACATTGTCTATTGACAGTTACCGCAGCACAGTGGCGAGAAGACTCCCTTAAAGTTGAAGGGATGTGAGTTCAATCCACTTTCCGGTAACGAATCCTTTCTTCTCTCATCTAATCTGGAGTCTACATATTTTGTTTTCGCAAATTCTGCTTAGTTGTGTCTTTTTTAGTATTATATTCTGCTTCAAACCACGGGGCATTTAAATTGTTCGCATGAGTCGTATCGTCCCTGAAAGAGTAAGAGTGGAATAATAGTGTTTTATGAAGCGTCAGAGTTTTAGCTGTTACCTCTTAGCTGTTGTGTGCCAAAGTTAGGCCTCTGTCATTAGCCAATGTGCGGCTAAAAAAAAAAAAAAAAAAAAAAAAAAAAAAAAAAAAAAAAAAAAAAATCAATATTTTCTAGCAAGAGGTGGTTAATGATATCTATTGACTCAGCTAAAAGATGAATATGCTTTTTATTCATAAGGACGTGTATTTTGTGGGAGGGGCATTCTAGGGAGGTAGGGCACGCTTTAAATAAAAGTATGTAACCTACAAGGAAATAAGAAATGGTGAGCAAAGTATAAAATCTTCCAAGTTTTGAGGAGGAGTAAGGTCTTGACACACCTTCCTCCTGGTGTAAGTGCCTGTTTATGATAATTGTAAAGACTATATTTTCATGGTGTATTTCTATAAGATTGATTTTCTCAATGCAAGATTCTTGCGTGTTCGCTTCCTTCTGCACGCATAATTTCCGGGGAGTGGGGGCTGACTTCTCGCCACATGGTGTTCATCTTGGAACGACACATGCGTCGCACAGTTACGCCACGCTTGGCACAATCTTCGAAACGCTTTGCGCACTCCCCGTGACGCTTGGCACAGCTGCACCACGGTTGGCACGCGCCACCTTGCGTACATGGTTTCAGAGAAAGAGCGAGAGAGAGTGGGGGAGAGGGAGAGAGAGTAGGGGAGAGGGTGAGAGAGAGAGAAAGAGAGAGAGAGAGAGAGCGACCCCTCGATAACTTCTTGAAATGAGTCCCGTGAAAGATTCCACAGGTTACAGGCCTGGACATAAAATGTTGTGGAATTGTTGTGGAACCAATACAGATCCTCAAAAAAAAAAAAAACATTCAAGTGAAAAAGGCTACAATTTTGAAATCTCTGACACTCCCCTTCCCCCCTACTGTGAGAATACTCCAAACTGTACTTCTTGCAGACTTGTGAGGACTTATGCAAATCTGTATAAAATTTTAAAATCACTAAAACAAAGCTTTGAAATTATCGATTATGCAAGATGTAGATCTTATGTAGACTGTTCCCTTGGAAGCAGGGATATTGTATTAGGAAGGCTATTTGATGCCTCGAGACTGAATGGCGGTCTCGTCCGCCATTCAGTCTCGAATTTCAGTCTCGAAGTAATTGACTATTGAAAATAGGCCATTAGTTTCCTTTATTGGGACCTAAAAGATTGAGACATTTGTCATATCTGTGAACAATCCCCTCTTCAAAGAATGTTGCTGCCAATGAATTCAAATGATTCTTGATGTTGGTTTGAAGGTCCGCATTGGGTTTGAAAGTTCTTTCCTCCAAGCCACGTCTTCAGTCCAGGAATAAAATGAAGTCGCTGTGTGCTACGTCAGGACTATAAGGTGGTGATAACGATCAAGGTCTCCAAAGTTGATGTCATTCGAAGAGTTTTTGGCCGTATGTTATCAATTTCGGGACCCAACGTGCACAAGATTTTGTATAGCCTCATCGTCTAGTAACAGTAGAGTACAACACCGATCTTGAAACTTCCGGAAATTCCTTAGACAAAGCAGTTGTGGCGAATTTGCGACTTTCTTTAACCATTCTATAAACTCTTTCAGCCAGGTCATCTGAGACTATAGACTCACCTTCTTGGCTCCCTTCATCATGTACATCATTTCTGTCATCTTTAAACTTGTGACACCATTCACGCACAACACCATCACTCATGGAGTTTTTCCCATACACACAACTCATTATCCGATGGATTTCTGCAGTACTATCGTTTTCTGCCTGTAGAAAACGAACCACACTTCGCAATTCACATTTGACCGGAGAATCAATAATGACAGACATGTTTATGTGACTGTAGCGCAACGCTGATGGATGTGACAATCGATGTTGCAAATAGAAGACCTAAATTCCTAAGCGAGCGGGAAAATGAGATTTTAGCTAGACCAACTTGGATTGTAGCAGTGGAGGCGGTCTCTGTTCCAAATACAAGAAACTTATTTTTGGAAGTTGCAACTGAGAGACCGATTTCATTCAGTGAAATATGTATTTTACTAAGTGATATGCAGTGAGTTTAAAAGATTTAGGATTTTCCAGAATCTAATTAACCCTTGCAGTCATGAATTAATTTCTTTTGTCGGAAAATTCTGAAATAGACTGATTTTAAGTGTCTGGGCTTCGAATAATTTCCTAGCATTTTTTTACGAATTGTGTTGTAAGCTACTTCCTTCGATTGAGTACATTCTCAAATAAGTACAGTGATTCTACTACACCATTTATTGCCTTTTATAGTGAAAAACAGTCAACTACAAAACTACAGAATCAAAAGTCTGAATGCGATTTAAAAGCGCTTAACCTGGTTACTTCTTGTAAGGTTGCTGAAAGCAGCCCCGGAACCTTCCAAACATAGAGGAACTGCATATTTGATACACTGGAAGCATATCTTCAGAGAACAGGATGGGTTTTTACATTGGCTTTGCCTGGGTGCCTTTTCTGGGGGTCGAATGAGTCCTGTTTCACCTTTTGATGCGGTCACACGTAGCTTGAATTTCTGTTTTGATTTAGGGAATCAGCATTCAATCCTTCTTCCGAGTCATCAGTGTCAGATGGAATGAAGAGGGTCGTTCACGGTGCTTGGAAAATGACTCCTGTGAGCTGTTCAATGCTCTGTAGTTTCTTGGCATTACGGACGTAAAGCCATGACATTCACTTCTACCAACTCTTGTCTATGATGACGTACTCTAGCCAGCTGTTGTAAATCATCAAGTCTACGATATGGAAGATAAGGTGCAAAGTCCGTTTTGTTAATGAATGAATATACGATAGTATGATACAGCCTTGTCCATTCTGTTGGCTTCTCCTAAACAGTGGTTACATATACGGATAACCTGGAGTTGACTCGCATCAACATATTCCTTTGCCACCTTGCAGAACTGGCTTACAACTTGGACTTCGTTTCTGACCTTCTTTTAAGTAAGAGCGACCGACTTGGAATCCATCCATTCTGGGAGACATACTTTTCCGCTTGTAGATTTAAAAAAGTTACCTCTATCTCTCCTCTTTAATTCCCCGTCGGTTTCTAGTTTGGCAAGACTGTTGTTTCGCATTGTACAAGTTCAATGTAAAGCACTTGAATCAAGTTCTTCAAGCAAAACTATGGAAGTGTAAAACTTGTCAAGGGGGGGACTCCTTCCATAAGGTTAACACAATTCCGCCATCGATGCCAAACCTCCTCTGGTCTTGACTGATCTGTATTTACTTGTCTTAATTCACTTGAAAAATACTTTTTCTGCTGTGCATGTTCTACTTTATTTCTGCAGGCACAACTGCATGTTGAATTTTTGTATATCCTATGGTATAGGATTTCCTATTGTACTACTACTACTAACAACTCACCGCAGCGCTAAGCTGCCTGAGGCTAGCACAGCTACGCACGCTCCTTCTCCATCCTAATCTATTCAAAGCACTCTTTACCTCCTCCCAGGAATTTCCTATTCCCATTAAATCTTTCCTTGCGATATCCTCCCACCCTAACCGAGAACGACCTTCTTTTCGTTTAACTCATGACGGTTTATATATGTTTTGTTTATTTGAATATTTAAATATTCACTTAAAAAAGCAAATATAGAAAATTTTGCTTGATTAGATCCTTCGGCTTTAGAACACCAACCATTAAAATAATGACATTACTACAGAAATTAGCGTAATATGCCAATGTTTTTAGCACATTAGGCTATGTTATCTACCAATTAATTAATAATATAAATATAATCCTTATGTGTGTCGATATTTGGCAGGAATTAAATTATTTTTGCTTTGTGTTATTTCCTGCTTTTTATTCATTATTTGTTTTATCCTGAAAAAGTATTTTCTTGACGGGCTTAAAAGTCTTTTTATATGAATTTGAAAAATGAAAGACAAAATGAAAGACCTTTTAAAAATAAAAGTTTGTTTCTAAATCGTTATTTTAAGTAAGAACATGTCAAAGAGGTTATTCCAGTGTTACTTTTTAGGATGTAAATATTAAAGAGATTATTCCTTTGGGAATTAGATATAATGGAAAATGTTGTTCCGAGCATTTTCAAAAAGAACAGAAAGATAACATTTTTTCTGGGAACAGAAAAAAAGATAAAGATTTATGTGGTTTTCCTAGCTACTTATGAATTATATTGATATTGTATTTTTATTTACTTTTATTCCCTTTTCCTAGAAAAATTGCACAATATGGACACTGCCATACTTGCAACAGGGATTTTCTGAAAAGTTTCGCTTCAAACAATTTTGCACCCTATCTTAACAAGCGATGTATTTTTGTCTAAGTTTGTTTCTGAAAAAAAAATGTAGTATAGGATATTTTAGATGGCAAATAGTGCCAAGATGGCAAATAGTGTCAAGATGGCAAATAGTGCCTAGATGGCAAATAGTGCCTGGCAATGTGTGTCTAGAGCGTATTATATCGACTTTAAAACTTAACGGTTTTTCCTTATAATTGTGCATGGACAGGTAAAAAGAAGTTTTTTACTGTAGCAAAAGATTTCAATATTTGACATAGTGTAAATGCACCCTCATACGCTCAGGAATGAAAATGGGCTGCTAACTATTGAGCAGAATCTGTCACTTAAGGCATTGTTGCATACAAATATTTTGTAAGCCCTCAGCTAGGGAACCACGCAGGGATGGGGGGAGGAGTTCGGGGCAAGGCTCCAACCAAACTCCCAATTTTTTTAATATCTGGACACTTCTTACTAAAATTATAATTTTTTATCTTTTATTGCCCCTCTAAGAAAAAATGCGTACGCGCCCAGAAGTCTCACCATTCCCTGTTAAATTGTATCTAATTAATCTAAATTTTTGCGTACTTGCCTCATCATCAACCTCTAGCAAACATTTGAATGCCCTTTTGTATTTCGCTCGTCTTCTGTACCCCTTGCTGTTTCGCGCATTGATTGCATGATTTTGGAACAGTTTCATTATATACTCACTAACTATACTTGTTCAATTTTCTACTCTACACTCTACCACCAAAATTTCAATCAATGCATTTGCTGCTCTTAACCTTCTTATAAACAAGTGGACGTTGTCAGGGTAAATAATCGCTTTCTGGACAAACTTGTTTTAATAATTTTAAAGTACCAAAAATATAACCCCTATGCCTTCCCAAGGCCAGAACATAATTTGTACTTCACTGAAAAAAATATAAATGTTCTTACTTTTATAACTTAAATAAAAAAAATAGTGTCAACATTTTGATTACTAAATATCAGTATATGTATATTAAACTGACAATACATATTTATTTGTATTTTTTTCAGTAAAGTGTAAATTATGCTCTGGCCTTGGGAAGGCATAGGGTTTTTGAGCCCAACTTATGTTAATTTCTGCTCGTTTTGAGTTTGACTCGGTTATTTATTGTAACTTCTGTTCGTTTTGGGTTTCATTTATTTACCATTGCTGATTTGTGGTAGTTTCACGCTTTGTAGATAATTTGATTTTATTTTTGCTCATGTTTTGTTTAATGGAGTTCTTTACTTTTCTTTGAAAAATTTAGTTTGTGGAAAAAGTTTTTTAATTAATTTCTGTTCGTTTTATATTGACATAGTCTTTTCAGGGAAAAAGAAAATAATGCTTTAAATCTTTTCGTTTTTTTAAGACTTTAGAGTTTGGTCTGCTGTTTGTATGCTGGAGAAAAATTTTCAGCAATTTTTAACAACATACACCCTTTTAAAAATCTGGACACAAATAGTACTGTTTAATTTAGTTTCATACTTCCTCTGGTTGACTTGAAATGGAAAACTTGATACCATTCGCAAAAAATCTGTTTACTTTCTATGATAGCTTGGATACACTTACGCTATTTTGATTCGGTTAAATTTTAAGAGCAGGAATGGGAGGGTGGGTGTGGGAGGGTGGGCGTGGAAGGGGTGTTAGTTGGACCCTTTTAAACCTAGACCCTTTTAAAAATCTGGACACATAGTAGTATATAATTTGGTTTCATACCTCCTCTAGTTGACCTGAAATCGAGAACTTGATACCATTCGTCAAAAAATCTACTTACTTTCTTTGATAAGTTGGATACACTTACGCTATTTTGACTTGTTTAAATGTTCAGAACAGAAGCAGTCCCGAAAGTCTGAACATAATACCCTCAGTCGTTTTTGGGATAAAGCTGAGCTACCTTATTGGAAATTAACATTAACACAGTACATTTTGATTTAATGTTAAGGCAACAGTGAGTTTTTAAACTTAAAGGCAATTGGAGGGGGGGGCGTGGGAGGGGGATTAGTTGCCCTCTAGTCACTTTCGTTTATTAAAAAGGGCATCAGCCCTTTCTATTTTCAATCAAATGAGCCCTTTTCGAAGTTCCTACGACAGCTCCATCGATAGGAAGTGCTCTGGTCTAAACAACAACAACAGCAAAAATAAAATCATGTGTTATACCCACATCGAACAACACTGAACAAAATGGCTATCTAAAAATTTTGATTGGATGTGTCTGGGGAAATAGGTGGGCGAGAGAGGGGGGCTAGTTGCCCTCAAATCACTTTCGACTATTAAAAAGGGCACTAGTCCTTGGAATTTCCAATCGAATGAGACCTTTCTCAAGTTTCTACGACAAATATTTCAATACAAATTTCTATGCCCCCAGGGCATAACTTATATCCCTTGCCCTGAAGACTGTGGGTGGGAGTGTCCTGCTCAAAGTCATAATTTCCGGAACTTTAACCTCGTTGAACATAATGAATGTCTCAAAATTCGGACTTGACATTTTTTGGATAATGATGGGCGTGGAAGTGAGTTCAGCTATCTTCCAATCAATTTCATCTATTAAAAGTGGCACAAGATGTTTCTACGTACAATAAAACGAACCCTTTTGAGGTTCTTACGTCAACACGTTCAGTAAGAACCTTATATGCCTCCAGGGCATAACATAAAACCCTTGCCCTGAAGGCTGTGAGGGGGTCGTCATCCTCAGAGACCTAATTTACAGAAACTTAAAACTACGTTGAATAATGTGCCAATCTCAAAATTTTGGCTGGATGTGTTAGGGGAAAAGTTGGGCGTGAGAGGGGGGTTAGTTGCCCTCCAATCACTTTAGACTATTTTAAAGGGCACTAGCCCTTTGAATTTCCAATCGAATAAGCCCTTTTTAACAACGCCTTCTATAAAAACCTTATATGCCCCCAGGGCATAACTTACAACCCTTGCCGTGAGGGTTGTGGGGGAGTGTCCTCCTCAAAAACATGTTTTCTGTCTGGAAATCAACTACGCTAAACAAAATAGATATCTCAAAATTTTGATTGGATGTGTTTGGGGAAATGATGGGCGTGGGGGGGGGGCTAGTAGCGCTCCAATCACTTTCAACTTTTGAAAAGGGCACTATCCCTTTGAATTTCTAATTGAATGAGCCCATTTTGAAGTTTCTACTACAACACCTTCTATAAAAACCTTCTTTGCCCCAAGGGCATAACTTAAAACCCTTGCCCCGAGGGTTGTAGGGGAGTGTCCTCCTCAAAAACATATTTTCTATCTGGAAATCAACTACGCTGAACAAAATGGCTATCTAAAAATTTTGATTGGATGTGTTTGGGGAAAAGGTGGGCGGGGTGGGGGCGGCTAGTTGCCCGCCAATCACTTTCAACTATTAAAAAGGGCACTAGCCCTTTGAATTTCCAATCTAATTAGCCTTTTTTTGAAGTTTCTTTGACAAAGCCTTCTATAAAAAACCTTATATGTCCCCAGGGCATAACTTAAAACCCTTATCCCGAGGGTTGTGGGGGAGTGTCCTCCTCAGAAACATATTTTCTATCTGGAAATCAACTACGCTGAACAAAATGGCTATCTCAAAATTTTGATTGGATGTGTTTGGCGGAATGATGGGCGGGGGTAGGCTAGTTGCCTTCCATCACTTTCGACTATAAAAAAGGGCACTAGCCACTCCAGTTTCCAGTCAAATGAGCCCTTTTCGAAGTTTCTACGACAACTTCTTCGATACGAAGTACCCGGGTATGGAGAAGATGAAGAAAAAAGAAAAATAAATAATACATTGTGCCCACATCGTTCTTTACTTAGGCAGCGCTATTGATTGGATGTGTTTGGGGAAAAGATGGGCGTTGGAGGGGGGTCATTTGCCCTCAAATCCCTTTCGGCTATTAAAAAGAGTGCTATCCCTTTGAATTTCAAATCGAATGAGCCATTTTCCAACTCTCTATAACAAAGATTTCATTAAAAAAAACACTTATATGCCCCCAGGGTATAACTTATAATCCTTGCCCTGAGGGTTGTGGGGGAGTGTCCTCCTCAAAAATATATTTTTATCTGGAAATCAACTACGCTGAACAAAATGGCTATCTCAAAATTTTTATTGGATGTGTTTGGGGAAATGATGGACATAGGGGGGGGGGCTAGTTGCCCTCCAATCACTTTCGACTATTAAAAAGGGCACTAGCCCTTTGAATTTACAATCGAATGAGCTTTTTTTGGAGTTTTTAAGACAACGCCTTCTTTAAAAACCTTATATGCCCCCAGGGCATAACTTAAAACCCTTGCCCTGATGGCTGTGGGGGAGTGTCCTTCTCAAAAAAATATTTTTTATCTGGAAATCAACTACGCTGAACTAAATGGCTATCTCAAATTTTTGATTGGATTTGTTTGGGGAAATGATGGGCGTGGGGGGGGGCTACTTGCCCTACAATCACTTTCGACTATTAAAAAGGGTACTAGCCCTTTGAATTTTCAATCGAATGAGTCTTTTTTTAAGTTTCTACGACAACGCCTTCTATAAAAACCTTATATGCCCCCATGGCATAACTAAAAACCCTCGCCCTGAGGGTTGTGGGGGAGTGTCCTCCTCAAAAACATATTTTCTATCTGGAAATCAACTACGCTGAACAAAATGGCTATCTTAAAATTTTAATTTGATGTGTTTGAGGAAATGATGGGCGTGGGGGGGCTAGTTGCCCTCCAATCTCTTTTGACTATTAAAAAGGGCACTAGCCACTCCAATTTCCAATCGAATGAGCCCTTTGCAAAGTTTCTACGACAACTCCTTCAATACGAAGTGCCTGACTGATGAAGAAGAAAAAAAACACATTGTGTCCACATCGTTCTTTACTTAGGCAGCGCTAGCGCGCTGCCTATGATGAAGCTTTTAGGACCCTGTCTGATTTTTATTATTGTTGTCACATTGAACCTAGAAAATAAACAAGCAAAACTAATTAGTTGAATGTTGTATGTTTTTGCTTATTTTTTGCTCATTTTCATCAGTGGTGTCACATTGAACCGTGAAACTGAACAAGCAAAGCCAATTAGTTAAATGTGACAGCACTTTCGTCCGTCAAAATTCAAACCTTAGCAATGTGTTGATTCCAGAGAAACCAAATCTTCAAAGGAATGCCACACTTTTTAAGTTGTTAAGTGTGGTGTGCTTTTTGCTTTTTTTGCTCATTTTCATCAGTGTTTTTTTTTTTTTTTTTTTTTTTTTTTTTTTTTTTTTTTTTGGATTCGGCATCTGCTACTACCAACAACTGTATAGCTGTATGTGTAGATCTTTTTCATTAAAAATTGAATCTGTTTTCTCTTAATTTTTTATGTTTGTTTAAATTTCCACTTACCCAGTTTAAACAATCAGGTTTTATTTTCACTGTCTTTGGAACTTCAAAAACAAGTAGTTGAGCTACACAAGACCGTAACCAGGACTTATTCTCGGAGGGGGCGGGGTACAAAAAAAACTTTAAAAAACGTAGCAAAAATTTGTTTGTGTGGATTTTTGTTACGTTTTAGGATTTGGACAAATTTTTCGGGGGAGGGGGGATCAAGTGCCCCTGCCCCCCCTCCCCCCACCTGGATACTGCCGTGGAGCTACACAAACCAGATTTTCTGATTTCCCAAATTTGATATTTGAGCTGATTCTTGAAAGTTCTATTCGCCTGGTTCCAGGAGTTTCTTTAAAATATAAAGAAAGTTGGTGCAGAAAATGATTGTTTATAACCTATTAGGCTACTTATTATTATTATTATTACTATCATTATTATTATTGCTATTTTATTACTTCTTATTGTTACTGTTACTTATTTCACCATGATCATTCAAAACTATTTTAGTCTTTTTTTAATGAGACAGAAGGGAGTGAAAATCCCCCGTTGGGTTGCACCGTTGGGTTCATTAGTCTTGTTTTCTAAATCTTCCTCATTATGTAACCTGGTGGTTTCAAATTTAGCCCTCACAGAGGAGTCTAATTCACCAGGGAATTGTTTTCCTTCAACTTCTTTTCTAATTTTTTCTCCTTTTGTTTTATCATATATATCAGAATTACGGGAAACAGTGTCAAGATGCAGGTAATTAACTAGTGACCTCTCCAGTTAAAAATTATTACTTAGTAGAAAATAAATCAAAAATCCAATTAAAACACCGTAAGTATTTATACTTAAACCTAGTTTTTGAAATGTTTATACATTGCAAACGCAGATAGTAATAGATTAGCCTCGAAAGACCCTCGCTACGTATCTGTGAACAAGGTGGGGGGGGGGGTGTTTCGTCTTTGGACTGAAGTCCCAAGATGTTTTCTTGGCCTGAGTATTGGTTTCCGGGCAATGGTCATCGCAAGATGACTGAACAACCATAATTTTAGTGCTTGCCCTGTAAAGGGGAGCTAAAATTTTTAGTGCTTGCCCTGTAAAGGGGAGCTAAAATTTTTAGTGCTTGCCCTGTAAAGGGGAGCTAAAATTTTTGTGAGTAAGAGGGGCTAAATATACATATTTTGGGCGAGCCATATGCTCAGAATCGTTTTTTGGGGGGAGGGGGGTAACTATGAACAAAAGAAAATATAAGTTATTTACAAAAGAAAATTTAGTAACAAGAGTAAGAATTTGGAGATTTTGTCACTGAATGACACCTCTTTGACGTGCTGGTGACAACTTTTCTTGCCTCTAAAAATGTGTCGCAAATATGGAGGCATTTATATCACTCGTTTATTTGCTGCAATCGACTGACATATCTGAAATGATTTATATTAATCTATTTATATTAATCTGAGAAGGTTGAGTGACAAGTGATAATGTTGTGGTCCGCGGTTCCCATAGGAACCGTAATTCCCAGAAATATTTCTAGTTTTATTGTAAATGGTTTACATTTATGCAATCTAAACGAAGTTGCAACATTTTTCATAAAGCGAGTCGGTAATGGAGATAGTTTAAAATCTATTTTGACTCTTTTTTGTGATCACGATCATATTAGTAACACTAAAAATAAAACTAGCTAAGAATGAATATCGCCTTTTTACGCCCTATGCATATACGGCGTACCTTCAGAACCCCTAACTTTTGGTAATGAATATTTTATCGAAGGCTCTAACAAACTTAGTCTTTTTTTCTTTTTTTTTTGCATAGCCTATGTGTGTATGTATTTTAGCATCAATTTAAATATATTTTAGCATAAAGTTAGTCAAGCTGGAGTCTAGGAAAATATTTCTTGTTTTGCTGTTGAAATTCTCACAAGGTCGTACCCAGGATTTTTCTTTCGGAGGGAGTTTTCAAAAAAATTGGGGGGGGGTACACAAGAAAAACTCAAAACGCGTATAAAATTTGTTCATGTCCATTTTTGTTACGTTTTTACGAGTCAGACAAACATTTCGGGGGGGGGGGGGTTCAAACCTCCTACCCTCCCCCCTGGATACGGTCTTGAATTCTCACTTATAAGGGTATACTTATGAAAATGTAGTTAGGAGTCAATCAAGTGTTTTGACTCCATAATATCTCAAAACATTTCTTAACTGATGTTTGGTGGTTTGGCATCTTGTTGACTCTTGAGTTTTATATATGCTGGAATAAAGGTGACAGTATGAGCTCGTAGCTTCTGTGATTGGGAAATGGGACATCATCTGTCCGTCCTGGCACGTTCGCATGAGTGGGGGTCTTTGACCCTCCTTCCCGTACATAAATGGAGAAAATTCGTTATTTTACCATTTTTTGCATCGTTTTCACCGTTTTCTAAAACACAGCGTACGTCTCTATGCTGATGACAATTATAATTCTTCATATTTACAAAATTAGTAACTGTGAAATTAAAAGGTTATAATGCTAGACTAGCAATGGGATGTAATCGAACAGAGCCAGATCACTAATCTGGATAAACGTATGTTTAATCCTATACTTCTGTGAAAACGTGAGTGGCCCAGTCCTGGCAAAGAAAACATGAAAACACCCCTTTGTATTGTTATCTAAAAGGTGTAATTGTAATTGATTCTGATAAGTTTTGGTATTCAGTAGGTAAATTCTGATTAAGTCCATTGGATTAATTATTGTATAAATATCAATCTCTACTAGCTAACAATATTTTTGTGTTGTTTCAAAGATTGTATAGGTTTGCACGATTTTTTTTTTTTTTTTTTTTTGAAAAAAAAAATCATTTTGAGCTTCAAAACATGTGAAATGAGGACAATAATTACGCTTATTAAATAAGATATTGCAATTGGTTGCAACAAGCACTGTTGAATGTGAGGCTGGTGTTTGGTAAAAATCAATTTGATTGAGGGACGATATTTTCGTAAAAGTGAACAAAATACCTTTATTTTTTTTCTTTTTCAAATCTCCTTCACTCTTCTCAGTGACGACAATTAAAAATAAAAATAACTTTAAACCTTGCACCTCACCTACATTTTTTCTAGTAAAATTCGAACTAGAAACACTTCAAACCACCAACCAGGGCCGTATCCGTAGGGGGGGGGTTGAACCCCTCCCCAGAAATTTTTCCTGACTTTTAGAAAAGTAACAAATTACATGTAAACAAATTTTGTTGGATTTAAAAAGCTTTTTTGGTATCCCCCCTCCCCGAACAAAAATAGAGAATACGGCCCTGCTAACTATCTTGCTGTATGGGTTTGGCTGAAATGTTTAATCGGAGGCGAAATCATGGCGGTCCGTAAACAGCATGCTTTTATGTGATTTTAAATACTATTTTACCCGTTGCAGAAGCGAATTCAACTAAGATCATGTCCAAAGCAAATCAAATATTTGCCTATACAGTTTTTTTTTTTTTTTTTTTTTTTTTTTTTTTTTTACCAGGTGACGTAGAATCCGGCTACTGAAGGGACATTTGACTCTTGTCAAAACCTTCCTAAATTGTTACGTTACGGACAGCAATTTGAAATCGTTTTTCTTGTATAATTTGTCATTTAAATATTGGATGGCTTAGTGGGCTGTAAGTAGCAGTCAACAAAAAGGGGAATTGGAACGAGTCTCATTTAGAAGATGTGTTGTAAACCAACGTTTGGTGAGAAAGCGATATTACATGGCTGTGATGATGTGTACTGCTGATTTGTTCTTGCGAAAGCTAACAAGGAGTGTTGTGAATTTCGGCCGATATTTCTAATCGAATGTTAAGGCTTTATACGAAATTTCTCAGAAAAAAAAACTCCTGTATTCATCCTCCTAAAAAATATACAGTTGTCATTTTCGCCAGTCTATTTACAGGAAGCTGTTATCTGTTTTACACTTAAGTTTTACCAGATCGAGAAGTTTAATCAAACAGTTCGTGGTAACGAACTGTAGGCCTAGGTAAGGAGCGACCCGGCTCAATAGTAACCGAAACTCAAAAAAAGGAATTTTGATACCAATAGATATATCAAAAGAATTGACTTTTTATGCTGATTTCAAATATATAAATGTCATTAAGTTTAATATTACCTATCAAAGGTTCCGAGCCTGAGAAAATATTCCTGATTTTCGAAGGACCCAGTGGTTCTAGAATATCGGGAGAGAGCTCATTTGACGCAAAATTAAAAGTTCTTGTGCCCTTTTTAAGTGACCAAAAATGGAGGCCAACTAGGCCCCCTCCCCACCCTTTTCCCCAAAATCTTCCGATCAAAATTTTGAGATAGCCATTTTGTTCATCATAGTTGAAAGGCCCAATTACTGTTCCTTCGGATATAAAATGGCCCCCCACAGCCCCAGGGGAAAGGTCTAAGTTATAATATTTGCCCATTGTTTACGCATAGTATTTGTTACTGGGATTCATGCATACATTTTTGAGTAGGTGGGGGGGGGACAAATTTTCTGCTAAGGGTTTTTCCACGGGGGATTTTCCATGGGGAGGGAGGCTTCCAGGGAATTAACTTGTCAGGGGAGATTATACACTCCGGGAATTTGTCAAAATTCTTGTACAAAATTCTTTGTATATATCTTGCTTTTTCTTTTCCGTCTCAATTTTACGCGTGGAGTGGTTAAGAGTAATTGTACGGGGTAAGTTTTCACCGGGATTGAATTTTCTAGAGCATATTTCCATGGGGAGGGGCTTCCCCGCTGAGGTGGGGTCAGATTTCCTCGCATTATTTAAAAAATGATCAGAAATTAAATAAAGAAAACAAGTTTTTTTTCAACTGAAAGTAATGAGCATCATTAAAACATAAACAGAAACAGAAATTATTACGTATATGAAGGGGGTCTCCCCCTCCTCAACGCCTCGCTCTTTACGCTAAAGTTTGAATTTTGTCCAAATTCTTTAAGAATGATTCTTGTAACACAAGGAACGTTTAATTACAACAATTAAGACGCTTTTTTAAAAATACTAAAAAACTTTAGTGTAAAGAGCGAGGTGTTGAGGAGGAGAAACCCTCCTCATATACATAATATTTTCTGTTCGTTTTAAGTTTTAAAGTTGCTCCTTACTTTTAGTGGAAAAAACTTGTTTTTTTTTTATTATATAATTTCTCTTTCCTTTCTCTTTATACGTTCCATCGACTGAAAAAAGCGATTAAAGTGCTGTATTTTTATTACCAGTGTTGCAATCTACTGTCATCTCTTTGTGCATCTTCTATGTCATGAAAAAGGAGGGATATTTGAACGTTTGTTCACGAACGGACATCTTTAATTAATCAAAGTTATGCTTAATGATCTCATTAGAAAAGGTGGGGTTCTGTATATTTGTTCAAAATAAATTACAAGTCAGATAAAAGAATATAAGTAGATATGATCAGATTTTGACATAAATATAAGATCATAATATAAGAACCGACTTAATATAAGATATAATATATTTATATAACATGATATAATATAATGGTACTTATGCATTAGATGGTCATTTCTATATACTGCTAAAGAAGTCAAGTTTGGTTAATGCTAATGAAATAAAATAAAATAGGATGAATATATAATAGTTTATAAACAAATTTGGGCTATGTATTTGCACATTAGGGGGGTGGGGGCAAAGCATAGCATATATATTAAATACGTAACCTAACCTAACCTAGGTACCATTCCCCCCTAAACCCCAAAAAACAACTGTTTAAATATCGTAAACGCAATGAAAACCATGCTTTGCATTGCATTTCTCTATAGCGGTCTCTTGCAATTAACCCGTCTGGCGGGTTTTTCGTGACTGGTTTCCTTGCACAATATATAAAAGTGACCATCTAATGCATAAGTACCATATATATATATATATATATATATATATATATATATATATATATATATATATATATATATATATATATATATATATATATATATATATATATATATATATATATATATATATATGTATATATATATATATATATATATATATATATATATATATATATATATATATATATATATATATATATAATATATGTACTATAATATGTTTTGGCATAATAGTAGATATGGATCCTTCCTATTTGCCTAGGATTGGTAACTTTTTCTGAGCTTTTCCAAAACTAATGTGATTGTCAGGTTTTAAGTATTTTGTGTCAAAGCGTTTGATTAGATTTTTATTTCTGTGTTTGCATGATTTTTTCCTAAAAATATGGACTAATGCCATAAAAATGACGATACTAAAATAAATCAATAGCAATGTTGTCAATCCTGCGAAAAGCAAAATCAATTTCGAACTAAGTGCCAAAAATTTAGACGGAACATAATTGACAACAATGCATCCCTCATAATACGTATTGCCGTTGACTGAGCTTATTAGAAAGAATTTGTCCACAAGATTGTTATAGCTTTTTTTTCTGTTTAAAGAAACGTGACATGTATATTGCAGATTCCACCGTCTTATTAGTAAACATCGCTCTTTACTTAGGCAGTGCTATTGCGCTGCCTGTGATGAGATTCCTGTGAAATCCTATAACGAGTTTATCGCTCAAAACCAACTGAATAAAATGGTATAAATCGAATAAAATTCTCATGAAATGATTAGATAAATGAAATTTGTAATTTTTATAACTTTACGTCATGTTTTTGTACGATCATAGGCAGAATGTAGTTGACAACGCTGCTTGTGTGCTCCTGCATATAGCTATTTACAGAGCTTACTATGAATAATTTTACCACAAGATTATGGTTTAGCTAATTCACCTAAATTGATAAAATGCAATTCTTAGTTTGTATTACTTTTTTTTACAAACCTCGTAACCCATTTTTGTACGATCATAGGCAGAATATAGTTGACAACACTGCTTGTCTGTTGTTGTGTACAGCTATTGACTGAGTTTATTTTGAATTATTTTGCCACAAGATTGTGGTTTAACTTGTTTTTTTTGTTGTAATTTTTGTAAAAAGAAAAGTGACGATTATTTCGTGTGCCACTATTGTGGCATCATTCTTGTAAAGTCAAGAAACAATTCTTATGGTTCCAAAACCAACTGAATAAAATTATATAAACGGAATGAGATTCATACGAAATAAATAAATTATTACAATTTGTGATTTGTATCACTTTTTAAACAAACTCTTATCCCACTTTTATGTGATCAAAGCATAACATAGTTGACGATAATGCTTGTCTGCTACTGCATACAGCTATTAACCGAGCTTATTATAAATAATTTTGCCTTAAAATTATGACTTAGCTTCTTTTTTCTTGTAAAACAAAAAGTGGCAAGTACTTTGAATGGCACTGTTGTGGCATTATTTATGTGAAATTAAATTAAACAAAACAAGTTTTTTTAACTGAAAGTAAGGAGCGACATTAAAACTTAGAACGAACAGAAATTATTCCGTATATGAAAGGGGCTGTCCCCTCCTCAACGCCTCGCTCTTTACGCTAAAGTGTTTTATTGTTTAAAAAAATAACGTTGTGTGACAGAGTCAAACTTTAGCGTAAACAGCGACGCGTTGAGGAGGGGAGAGTCCCTTTCATACACAGAATAATTTCCGTTCTTTTTAAGTTTTAATGTCGCTCCTTACTTTCAGTTAAAAAAAGTTGTTTTTTTATTTAATACCTGAAAGTCTTTTAATTAATGCAGCTTTGACTTTGTCTCACTGTACATGAATAATTAGAATTAAATTTGCATATTAATTTTACTTGTTTTGGCTAAATGGCTTTCTCGAAATTTTGTTCTAACGTAACTTACGAATTAACTTACGTAACGAACTTCTATATTTTGTTTGCGTCTTTATTACGTATCTTAGGGAGTTTACCCCTAGTCAATACCTCGCTCTTCAAGCTAAAGTTCAAATTTTGTTCGAATCACAAACCCCTGAATCACAAAGGCCGGTTAATTAGAATAGATAGCTCTTTTGAAAGTACTAAAAAAAAATTTAAAGTAAAGGGCGAGGTATTGACTAGGGGGCGAACTGGATTTAAATTTTAATTTTGCTCCTTACTTTCAGTTGAAAAAACTTGTTTTATTTTATTTACTTCCTGATCGTTTTTTAAATAATACTGGGAAATCCGGCGCCCCCTTCATTGAAATGTCCCTTCCCCCAAGCACACATCCTCCTTTAAAAGATCCTTACCCTTAACCCCCTCCTCCGACCCCCCCCCCCACCAGAAAAAAATCCCTCCTGAAACGTGTGTATACTTCCCATTAACCAATACTATATGCAAACAATGGGCAAAGTTCATAACTTGCAGCCCTTCCCCTGGGAGCTTTGGGGGGATTAAGTCATCCCCAAAGACATATTTTTTTTGATTTTCGACTATACTGAACAAAATGACTATCTCAGAATTTTGATTGGGTGACTTTGGTAAAAAATGAGCGTGGGAGGGGGCCAAGTTGCCCTCCAATTTTTTCAGTCACTTAAAAAGGGCACTAGAACTTTTAATTTCCGTTCAGATGAGCCCTCTCACGATATTCTAGGACTACTGGATCGATACGATCAATCCTGGAAAAAAAAAACAAATAAACACGCATACATTATCTTTCTTCTAGCAAAAAATATAAAATTCCACATTTTTTCAGATAGGAGCTTGAAACTTCTATAGTAGGGTTTTCTGATACGCTGAATATGATGGTGTGATTTTCATTAAGGTTCTATGACTCTTAGGGGTTGTTTCCCCCTTTTTTTGAAAATAAGTCAAATTTTCTCAGGCGCGTAACTTTTGATTGGTAAAACGAAACTTAATGGAACTTATATATTTGTAATTAGCATGAAAATCTGATTCTATTGATGTATCTATTGGTAAGTAGTATGCGTCGTCTGGATTTGTGTGCGCCCCTAGGAATCTCCATGTTATTTGCGGAGACATATAGGAATTTCAATGTTATTCTATAGAAGCTCTTCACCTTTTCAAAGAGAGTGAGTATCCTCTCACATAATGGAATTTGAGGGTCGATAAAGTGAAATTATGTCACTATTCTAGTTTTTCTAAACCAGTATTGCCTATAACTTAATATATTCAAATATTTTTTGATAACTTGATAGGTGATTTGAATAAAGCCCAGTATCGCATACACTATTAGAGATATCAAAATGATATCTCATTTGCATTAAGGTAGCTCAATTTGCGAAAAGATATTCCATTTGCACAACTCTGCTCTGATTGAATTGTCGCCAACAATGAGTCGAAAATGACATGTAATCACTGCTAAGCCTTTTGTTATTGCTAGAGGATTACCCAATTCACTTCTTAGTGTTAACTGACAGAGTTCCAAATACGAACATTTTGAAAAGCAGACAGGTTTTTTTTGTTATTAAAAAATTAGACACTATAATCAGAATTATTTGATTGACATTTAAAAAGGGGTAATGAGATTTGCAAATTGGAGTGTAGGATTTGTCAATTTTGGAGGGAAAACGAAAAATACTCAGAATCGAAAATAAACGGGATCTGCCTCAAGGGGAAGGCTCCGAGGCCCTTCGTTACTCCATTTCTGCGGGCAGGGGAGGGGGGGGTCAATTTGGGAGGAAAAACCAAAAATACTCAGAATCGAAAATAAAGGGGATCGGCCTCACGGGGAAGGCTCAGCGGCCCTTCTTTCCCCCATTGCTGAGGGCAGGGGAGGGAGGGGGGGGTCAATTTTGGAGGGAAAACCAAAAATACTCAGAATCTAAAATAAATGGGATCTGCCTCAAGTGGAAGGCTCAGAGGCCCTTCGTTCCCCCATTTCTGAGGGCAGGGGAGGGGGTCAATTTTGGAGGGAAAACCAAAAATACTCAGAATCGAAAATAAACGGGATCTGCCTCAAGGGCAACAAGAAATGTCTGAAAAGCATTTTTTTTGGGGGGGGGGGCGATGACAGAGTGGTTGTCTTAGACTAGTCATAGTGCTGTACTCTGGCATGAATTGCTTTCAAAAACCCGGATGAATTAGTTGAAAATAAAGTTTTAACAAGAAATGTCTGAAAAGTTTTTTTTTTGGGGGGGGGGCGATGACAGAGTGGATGTCTCAGACTAGTGATAGTGCTGTACTGTGGTACGAATTGCTTGAGAAAAACTCAAATGAATTAGTTGAAAATAAAGTTTTAACAAGAAATGTCTGAAAAGTGTTTTTTTTTTTGGGGGGGGGGAGGGAGCGATGACAGATTGGATGTCTCAGACTAGTGATAGTTCTGTACTGTGGTACGAATTGCTTGTGAAAAAACCCAAGTGAATTAGTTGAAAATAAAGTTTTAACAAGAAATGTCTGAAAAGTTTTTTTTTTGGGGGGGGGATGGGGGCGATGACAGATTGGATGTCTCAGACTAGTGATAGTGCTGTACTGTGGTACGAGTTGCTTGTGAAAAAACCCAAATGAATTAGTTGAAAATAAAGTTTTAACAAGAAATGTCTGAAAAGTATTTTTGGGGGGATGGGGGCGATGACAGAGTGGATGTCTTAGACTAGTTATAATGCTGTACTCTGACATGAATTGCTTTCGAAAACCCGGATGAATTAGTTTAAAATAAAGTTTTAACAAGAAAAGTCTGAAAAGTTTTTTTTGGGGAGGGTGGGGGCGATGACAGAGTGGATGTCTTAGACTAGTTATAGTGCTGTACTCTGGCATGAATTGCTTTAGAAAACCCAGATGAATAAGTTGAAAATAAAGATTTAAAAAGAAATGTCTGAAAAGTATTTTTTTGGGGGATGGAGCGATAACAGATTGGATGTCTCAGAATAGTGATAGTGCTGTACTGTGGTATGAATCGCTTGTGAAAAACCCAAATGAATTATTTGAAAAAAAAGCTTTAACAAGAAATGTCGAAAAAGTTTTTTTTTGGGGGTGGGAGGCGATGACAGAGTTGATTTCTAAGACTAGTTATAGTGCTGTAATGTGGTAGGAATTGCTTGTGAAAAAACCCAAATGAATTGGTTTAAAATTAAGTTTTAACAAGAAATGTCTGAAATGTATTTTTTGGGGGTGGGGGCGATGACAGAGTGGATGTCTTAGACTAGTTATAGTGCTGTACTCTGGCATGAATTGCTTTCGAAAACCCGGATGAATTAGTTGAAAATAAAGTTTTAACAAGAAATGTCTGAAAAGTATTTTTTTTGGGGGGTGGAGGCGATAACAGAGTGGATGTCTTAGACTAGTTATAGTGTTGTACTGTGGTACGAATTGCTTGTGAAAAACCCAAATGAATTAGTTGAAAATAAAGTTTTAACAAGAAATGTCTGAAAAGTATTTTTTTTGGGGGGGGGGCGATGACAGAGTGGATGTCTTGGGGTTTGAGAGACTCTGTTGTTTTATTTTGTGTTTTTTTTTTCTTTACTTGGTGGTCATTCAAAAAGCGAGGATTTCTGTTAAATAAATAATTCTTGTACCTTTTTTGCCTGATTCCATATGGCTTTTCTTTACATGGTGCCCATTAAAAACGAAATTTTTTGTGTTAAATAAGTAGTTTCTGTATCTTTTAAAAGAGCTTTAATGTGTTTGAGAGACTAAGTTGCCTGATTCAGTGTGGTTATTCTTTACTTAGTGCTCATTAAAAACGAAGTTTTTTTGTTAAATAAGTAGTTCTTGTATCTTTTAAAAGAGCTTTAAGGAGTTTGAGAGACTCTATTGCCTGATTCCGTGTGGTTTTTCTTTACTTGGTACCCATTAAAAACGAAATAAAGTTGAGTTGATCTAGGTTCACTTATTATTTGAGAAGTTTAATTTAGTATTTCGTGGTTTGACTTGCCTGAAATCATGAATTAGAATATTTAATTGGCTGTTTGGGGATTTTCAGACCTAGGTTAACTAAACGTTGCGCTGTGTTTGTCACACCAACTAGTAAATATTTATCGGGCTTTTATTTTTTCCGTTCAATTATTTTCAATTTAAGCCAAAATAATGCTAAAGGGAGTCAAAGCAGAAGTTATGTAGTACGTGGAAACCAAATAACCTAATCTACTTCATTAGAAGGAGGTTATTGCAAATGGTACCTTATTGAAAGAAATTTTTACGGTACTAATAATTGGACTTTTTGCTTGCCTAGAGACACAATGTGGCTTTCCTGCTATTGCTCTATGGCCGGTTATCGACACTACATAGTTTATTGCATGTATTAAATCAGTATTTTTTACACAGTGGAACGATAAACACGTAACTAATATCTCTAAAAAAGTGAAGATGAAGCATTTTAAGAAAGTGTGTTCACATAATAGTGTTATTGTAGCATTGAATGCTGACAAGGAGAAGTATTTAAACTATGAAACAAGTACAAGTGGTAGCACTATCGGAAACATGCGTGCATTGTCATGACAGTAAGGAATTGAATTTCTTTGGAGTACCAAAAAAATTCAACTCTTATGATGGTGGATATGCGAGATTGAGATCTCCGGAGATGATTGCACTCAAAGAGAATGCCAACATAAAAATAATAGTTGACAAAGAGGGGTATCTTATTGCTATTTCTTGTGGTAACATGTTACCTAGTGTTAAACCTATCGTCAACTTTCGGGTATTAGCATTCAAATGAAAGCAAAGACGAAAAGAAAGGCCTACTCTTCTACTAATATCATAAACTATATCCTGTCTACATGCCGGAACTGTTACCTGTGTAAAAATAGTGTGATAATAGACAGTGAAATTGCTAGAAAAATAAAAAGGGCATTGGCAGAAAATATCACTAAGGAATATAAAGATGAATCGATGAAAAACAAAGTACCAGCAAACGTTACTACCATTTATCAAACAGTCAATGAACCAAATAATACCAAATACGAAAAGTATATTGACCCTGTCGATGACACACCTATAAAAATTGTGTATGATTCAAAATGGAATAATGATTATTCTACTGATTACGAACTAAGAGAAGACAATAGCTATATATCAAGAGAGAACATGGTGAACCATTTTATGGAATAGATTCAAAATGTCCAAAGTTGTTCATTGATATGAATAATGTATAATAATATATATTTTTTGTATTAATATTCTACATGACATTATTTCATTAAAAAATATATTATGCCTTACATTGTTATGTGTTCATTATTTTTAGATTAAGCTAGCATATTGAACGTTTAGAATGTCTATTAAAACATCGGAGATGTAAGAAAAGGAATTTACATACATCATATATCGGATAGATAGGTCAACATAGAGAAAAACTAAGTATAAGAATGAATAAATTCTCTATCAACATCTATTGACAGATACTTAAGATAGTGTTGACAAAATCAAAGTATCGTAAGTAGCAAACTCTTTCTTGAATTCAACTCATGGATACACAATACAGATACATCGTTTGTTGATGTTTAAGAGTTAACTCTAAGTTCTATTTTTTATGTAAACATTTGTTGTTGTGTTTTTTTTTCTCAAAAAAGAAATCCTTTAATACGCTCAATAAAAAAATATCGGTTAGATCACAATGTACTCTTTCTCTAGAATAGATAAATTCCGTTAAGTATATTTTTCAGGAATTTTAATTAACAATCACTGTCTTGAATTTGCTTCCCGGACACAATATAGATATTTAATTCAAAAAATAATTATAAAATCACTAGTAATTAATAAAATCTTTATTGTTTTCACCTATAGGATACATAATGCAGAAATTTCATTGAAGAAATTATGAAAAAAATGTAAGTAAGTAACAATTTGTGTGTGTGTGTGTGTGTGCAAGCTAGCACAATTAAACTAGCTAATGTTAATAACAGAATAATTCTTTTTTTCTCTTTATCACAAACCATTTTCAATGTGTACAGATCAAATTGGTCTCTAAACAGTTCATGATAAAAAAATAGTTTGGGACAAGAAAAAAAAACTAAAATAATGTTGTGAAATCAACATGCAAAGTCGACATAGCTTTATTTCATTTTTTAAGGTTAATTTAGACGAGGTTACGTGCATTATTGATTTCACCTCTTGGATACAAAAAAAAGACATTTCATTCAAGAAATTATGGCAAAATTCTTAGTCAGTAAAAAACTCATTCTTGAATTCGCCGTTTGCATGCACAATACAGAAATTTCATTCTATGGGACCTCTACACGTGATTAAACACGTTTTGAAACTACATGCTATTTGCTTGCCTTTCCTTGGTAACTTTCCAAACGACCGGGGATTCCCCACTGGTTCCTACACATTGCAAAAAGTGAGCAGTACGAAAACTCCAAGTTTTCAACCAGACTGGTTTTTTAGACAACACCCGTTTTTTTAGGGACCAATCAGAGAGACAGCGGAGGTTGCTCAATATATGATAACTTGATTGGTGATTGGTTACACACCGCGACGGCGCAAACATAGTGAGAGAGACATGCACAGTCGACATAGCTTTATTTCATTGTATAAGGTTAATTTAGACGAGGTTACGTGCGCGCACGTAACCTCGTCTAAATTAACCTTAAAAAAATGAAATAAAGCTATTTGATCAATAAAGCTATAAAGCTATTTGAACTGTTTGATCAATGGCAGTAACGTTTGCTGGTACTTTGTTTTTCATCGATTCATCTTTATATTCCTTAGTGATATTTTCTGCCAATGCCCTTTTTATTTTTCTAGCCATTTCACTGTCTATTATCACGCTATTTTTACACAGGTAACAGTTCCGGCATGTAGACAGGATATGGTTTATGATATTAGTAGAAGAGTAGGCCTTTCTTTTCGGCTTTGCTTTCATTTGAATTTTAATACCCGAAAGTTGACGATAGGTTTAACACTAGGTAACATGTTACCACAAGAAATAGCAAGAAGATACCCCTCTTTATCAACTATTATTTTTATGTTGGCATTCTCTTTGAGTGCAATCTTCTCCGGAGATCTCAATCTCGCATATCCACCATCATAACACTTGACTTTCTTTGGCACTCCAAAGAAATTCAATTCCTTACTGTCATGACAATGCACGCATATGTTTCCGATAGTGCTACCACTTGTACTTATTTCATAGTTTAAATACTTCTCCTTGTCAGCATTCAATGCTACAATAACACTATCATGTGAACACACTTTCTTAAAATGCTTCATCTTCACTTTTTTAGAGATATTAGTTACGTGTTTATCGTTCCACTGTGTAATAAATACTGATTTAATACATGCAATAAACTAGGTAGTGTCGATAACCGGGCATAGAGTAATAGCGGGAAAGCCACATTGTGTCTCTGGGCAAGCATAGAGTACAATTATTAGAGCCATAAAAATATATGTCGAGGAGGTATCATTAGCAATAACCTACTTCTAGGGAAGCATATCAAGTCACCTGTTTACCGGGTACTAAATATCTACCGTTTTTACTCCCCCTAGCATTATATTGGCTTACACTGAAAATAATTGAACGGAAAAAATAAAAGCCCGATAAATATTTACTAGTTGGTGTGACAAACACAGCGCAACGTTTAGTTAACCTAGGTCTGAAAATCCCCAAACAGCCAATTAAATATTCTAATTCATGATTTCAGGCAAGTCAAACCACGAAATACTAAATTAAACTTCTCAAATAATAAGTGAATCTAGATCAACTCAACTTTATTTCGTTTTTATTGGGCACCAAGTAAAGAAAAACCACACGGAATCAGGCAACAGAGTCTCTCAAACCCCTTAATGATATTTTAAAATATACAAGAACTACTTATTTAACACAAAAATTTATTTTTTAATGTGCAACAAGTAAATAAAAACCACACTGAATCAGGCAACTGAGTCTCTCAAACCCCTTAAAGCTCTTTTAAAAGATACAGAAACTACTTATTTAACACAAAAAATTTGGTTTTTAATGGGCACCATGTAAAGAAAAGCCATATGGAATCAGGCAAAAAAGGTACAAGAATTATTTATTTAACAGAAATCCTCGCTTTTTGAATGACCACCAAGTAAAGAAAAAAAACACACAGAATAAAACAACAGAGTCTCTCAAACCCCGAGACATCCACTCTGTCATCGCCCCCCCCCCCAAAAAAAAAAAATACTTTTCAGACATTTCATGTTAAAACTTTATTTTCAACTAATTCATTTGGGTTTTTCACAAGCAATTCGTACCACAGTACAGCACTATAACTAGTCTAAGACATCCACTCTGTCATCGCCCCCACCCCCCAAAAAAATTAACACAAAAAATTTCGTTTTTAATGGGCACCAAGTAAAGAAAAGCCATATGGAATCAGGCAAAAAAGGTACAAGAATTATTTATTTAACAGAAATCCTCGCTTTTTTAATGACCACCAAGTAAAGAAAAAAAAAACACACAGAATAAAACAACAGAGTCTCTCAAACCCCGAGACATCCACTCTGTCATCCCCCCCCCCCAAAAAAAAAATACTTTTCAGACATTTCATGTTAAAACTTTATTTTCAACTAATTCATTTGGGTTTTTCACAAGCAATTCGTACCACAGTACAACACTATAACTAGTCTAAGACATCCACTCTGTTATCGCCCCCACCCCCCAAAAAAAACACTTTTCAGACATTTCTTGTTAAAGCTTTATTTTCAACTAATTCATCCGGGTTTTCGAAAGCAATTCATGCCAGAGTACAGCACTATAACTAGTCTCAGACATCCACTCTGTCCTCGCCCCCAACCCCCCAAAAAAAATACATTTCAGATATTTCTTGTTAATACTTTATTTTCAACTATTTCATTTGGGTTTTTTCACAAGCAATTCGTACCACAGTACAGCACTATCACTAGTCTAAGAAATCCAATCTGTCATCGCCCCCCCCCCCCAAAAAAATACTTTTTAGATATTTCTTGTTAAAGCTTTATTTTCAACTAATTCATTTGGGTTTTTTCGCAAGCAATTCGTACCACAGTATAGCACTATCACTAGTCTGAGACATCCAATCTGTCATCGCTCCATCCCCCCAAAAAATACTTTTCAGACATCTCTTGTTAAAACTTTATTTTCAACTAATTCATCCGGGTTTTCGAAAGCAATTCATGCCAGAGTACAGCAATATAACTAGTCTAAGATATCCACTCTGTCATCGCCCCCACCCCCCAAAAAAATTTCACAAGCAATTCGTACCACAGTACAGCACTATCACTAGTCTAAGACATCCAATCTGTCATCGCTCCATCCCCCCCCCCCAAAAAAAATACTTTCCAGACATTTCTTGTTAAAACTTTATTTTCAACTAATTCATCCGGGTTTTCGAAAGCAATTCATGTCAGAGTACAGCATTATAACTAGTCTAAGACATCCACTCTGTCATCGCCCCCACCCCCCAAAAAAAATAATTTTGAGACATTTCTTTTTAAAAGTTTATTTTCAACTAATTCATCCGGGTTTTCGAAAGCAATTCATGCCAGAGTACAGCACTATAACTAGTCTAAGACATCCACTCTGTCATCGCCCCATCCTCCCCAAAAATACTTTTCAGACTTTTCTTGTTAAAACTTTATTTTCAACTAATTCATCCGGGTTTTCGAAAGAAATTCATGTCAGAGTACAGCATTACAACTAGTCTAAGACATCCACTCTGTCATCGCCCCCATCCCCCAAAAAATATTTTTCAGACATTTCTTGTTAAAACTTTATTTTCAACCAATTCATTTGGGTTTTTTCACAAGCAATTCGTACCACAGTACAGCACTATCACTAGTCTGAGACATCAAATCTGTCATCGCCCCCATCCCCCCCCCCAAAAAAAAAATACTTTTCAGACATTTCTTGTTAAAACTTTATTTTCAACTATTTCACTTGGTTTTTTTCACAAGCAATTCGCACCACAGTACAGCACTATCACTAGTCTGAGACATCCATTCTGTCATCGCTCGATCCCCCCAAAATAAAAATACTTTTCAGACATTTCTTGTTAAAACTTTATTTTCAACTAATTCATTTGAGTTTTTCTCAAGCAATTCGTACCCCAGTACAGCACTATCACTAGTCTGAGACATCCACTCTGTCATCGCCCCCACCCCCCAAAAAAAATACTTTTAAGACATTTCTTGTTAAAACTTTATTTTCAACTAATTCATCCGGGTTTTCGAAAGCAATTCATGCCAGAGTACAGCACTATGACTAGTCTAAGACAACCACTCTGTCATCGCCCCCCCCCCAAAAAAAAAATACTTTTCAGACATTTCTTGTTGCCCTTGAGGCAGATCCCGTTTATTTTCGATTCTGATTACTTTTGGTTTTCCCTCCAAAATTGACCCCCTCCCCTGCCCTCAGAAATGGGGGAACGAAGGGCCTCTGAGCCTTCCTCTTGAGGCAGATCCCATTTATTTTAGATTCTGATTATTTTTGGTTTTCCCTCCAAAATTGACTCCCCCCTCCCTCCCCTGCCCGCAGAAATGGGGGAATGAAGGGGCTCTGATCCTTGCCCTTGAGGCAGATCCCATTTATTTTCGCTTCTGAGTATTTTTGGTTTTCCCTACAAAATTGACCCCCCTCCCCTGCCCTCAGAAATGGAGTAACGAAGGGCCGCGGAGCCATCCCCTTGAGGCAGATACCGTTTATTTTAGATTCTGAGTATTTTCAGTTTTCCCTCCAAAATTGACAAATACTACACTCCAATTTGCAAATCTCATTACCCTTTTTTAAATGTCAATCAAATAATTCTGATTATCGTGTCCAATTTTTTAATAACAAAAAAAAACTGTTTGCTTTTCAAAATGTTCGTATTTGGAACTCTGTCAGTTAACACTAAGAAGTGAATTGGGTAATCCTCTAGCAATAACAAAAGGCTTAGCAGTGATTACATGTCATTTTCGACTCATTGTTGGCGACAATTCAATCAGAGCAGAATTGTGCAAATGGAATACCTTTTCGCAAATTGAGCTAGCTTAATGCAAATGAGATATCATTTTGATATCTATAATAGTGTATGCGATACTGGGCTTTATTCAAATCACCTATCAAGTTATCAAAAAATATTTGAATATATTAAGTTATAGGCGATATTGGTTTAGAAAAACTAGAATAGTGACATAATTTCACTTTATCGACCCTTAAATTCCATTATGTGAGAGGATACTCACTCTCTTTGAAAAGGTGAAGAGCTTCTATAGAATAACATTGAAATTCCTATATGTCTCCGCAAATAACATGGAAATTCCTAGGGGCGCACGCAAATCCAGACGACGCATACTATTTTGGTATCAAAATTTCGGTTTTTAGAGTTATGGTTACTATTGAGCCGGGCCTTACTTACAGTTCGTTACCACGAACTGTTTGATCAAGAAACAATTTTTTATGATTCCAAACCGACTGAATAAAATGGTACGCATATCCGAGATTTCAGGCTGATTTTAAAACAGTGATAATAATAATCATAATATTTAAACAAGTGCTAAAAATACACGGTGGTAAAACATTATCTCATAAAACTCTAGATCAGATTAATTTAAAAAAAAAACAAAGTTTACTGATGAAAATAAAAAGAGAAATTGAAACTTAAGCAAATAAAAACTATTGCTTAGTTGTTTATCCAACATATTTGTGAAAAACTGTTCTAGTGCTTTACTGAAAACACAAAACTGACACAACAAACAGAATTAGGAGTAGAAAGTTTTTAATAGCGTACAGAAATTAAAAGATTAATTTATAAAATACTCAATAGTCTTTTACCGGCCATGAAATTAATAAATTTTACTGTACAATTTCAATCCTATTAAAAAAAACTCAAGCAAGTTGAGTTTTCAATAAAGCACTAGTTTTTTCAGGAATCTACAAATATAAGGAAGTGTCACGTGACAGTTTCTCACTAGACATTTTTTTTTCGAAACGTGTTTTAGACTTTTAGTTACAATGGGCCATGGTTACATTGTAGCTACATGGCAGCTACCGTTGTAACCGTTATTTAAATCTATTAGAAATTGAGGAACTAGACATAACATACCAAGGACATCAAAATAAAGACATTTTTTCCTCTTTACCCATCTTAGGTCTATTCTACATGAATACACGGTTTCCTAAGATTTTTTTACTTCTGGTTGTTTGAAAATACTAGAGCTTTTAGGGCAGTATAACACATATTGCGATTTTCTTTTTTTTAATATATAATAAAAAAATTAAAATTAAACATTCTTTTTTCCGACGTCTCCATTATCTTCTATGTCAATATGATAAGTGTCGGCATCTTGTTCAAAAACATATTCAACAGCTCCCAACGTAGAAGTTATTCATGTTTTGTTGTTCGAGGTTAGTAGAATACCGTTGAAATCAATTTTTTCTTCTTTCGGGTACTATCCAGCTTTTTCGGAAAAGCTGTGTAGTGCCCTACTTGCGGCACAATTTTGATACTGTAAGTTTGGCTCTGTTTACTATGTTGGTACAAAATGTAAATTAGTGGCTAGGTTTATTCTTTTTGATATAAAACCTCAAATTAAAGGTCTTAATGAAGCTTTCCAGGGTATAACTCTCTTTTGCATTTTTTTTTCTTGGAGCTTGTATTTTTTTTTCTTTTTTTTCTAGTGTTTTGAGTAATTTTTATGTTGCTGTCTGTTTTCTTTTCTTTCCATTTTGTCATTTTTTGTTCTCCACGTTGTTATTTTTACTTTCTGTGGGTAAAACTTAAACCACCACTACTGCTGTAGCACCTCTTTTGCATTGAATAGCCCACAATCAAAAACGAGACAGTGGATATCGGTCACGCAAACTCCCTTCATAAAATTTTTGTTTGGGAAATTTAAATCGGATGTTATAGTGCTGCTTCAAAAGCTATGGCGCTGCCGCGGAGATAGTACATATCGATGAACGATGGAGCGAAGAAGAGACACGGAGCCATTTCGTATGCATCACTGCACTGCACTCCGTCACTGCTGCATCACTAATTGATGCAGCAGCACCAATTGCTTTGTTTCTAATCTAAAAATCATATAATTAAAAATTTGTTTGCTTTTTTTCTTTTTTTTTCCTTTTATTTTTACTGGGAATGTGTTTTGATTTTGGAAACAGCCATAATTGAGTATAGTTTTTTTTTTTTTTTTAAAGCTAATATGGAAAATTTTCAAGTTTCCCCTAGGTTAACTGCTGCAATGCTTCAAGGGTGCAGTCTTTGCAGGCATACTTTAAATTCACTCGTTTTAAACTGCCATGATGAAAGATTAATTTCTGAAGATTGTTTGAGTAAAATACTTGAATTAAAAGCCAAAAACGACCAAGAGTTAAACTAAAAACTGATTATCGTTAGTAAGCAATTTGAAAACTGTACCTCTGGTGACTCCGAAAGCTAGCAAAAAGCCTGGTTCACGGGCCTTTTAATATGGGGAACCTCTATTCCCTCAGGCCTTCCACTTTATCACTAGTCTCCCACATTGTACTCATTTCAGACTAGCCCCCGACGCTCAATTTCTATTTTGGAAAATACCGGTGAGAGACTTTGTGGGTCGTGCAGTCTGATCCATAGGTTTATAACTTTAAGTCATATAATAATTTTAATAATACGTCTACGGTCTGATCTCGAAGGTCTTTGGGATTGAGCCCGAGCTACTGGAGTTCCAGACGGATAGGATTTGCCACTTTTTATCCAGTTTTGGTGGACTTCCTTTTTTATGTTTTTAGTCCGCCCGTTTTATTCTTCATTTTGGTTAAACAAAACCAAATTCTAATATGTTATTGCCATTTCATCTTTTAACATGTTTTCCAATCTTCCTTTGTCTTATTGGCATTTTCCGCTGTTTATGCGTAGGCCTATATTAAACCCTGAAGTTTCTTGTCATCACGATTGTGCAATTGAATTTCAAGAATTCACAGGTCTCGAACAAGTCTCAATTTGTATTTCTAGTAAAAGATAACAATTTACCTCGGGGTATGTAGGACAAAAAAAAACATCTATTTTGTGCCACTTTTCATTCTCCACCGGCCCTCCCTCATTCGACACCTTTGGCTCCCTTCATTTTGAATCAAATCAGTTTCTAGTGTATTCCAAAACAAATAAAGTTACTGTCTGACTTAAAATTATATTTCCTCTGTATTTATTTAATATCGTTTTATCTAGTTGACAATTCAGATCATTTTCCACTGAATCTTTTTACTTACTGAACACACATCCCTCGGGGCTAGGGATTGTATTCCTTTACAATTTATATTTCTCCCCTTATCCAAATACCTTCTTTTTCTGACATTTGTCGTTAGTCTAACTAAATCATATCCTAACTTATTCATTCCATGTTCGATCTATTCCCATATTCGTCTTAGGCCTGGAAAAAGTTCATCTCCAGAGATGTTTCTAGTGGCTTAGAAAAGTCCTGGAAATTTTATCCTAGAAAAGGGACCGAAAGTGAATTAAACTCCTGAATAATTTTATATGTATAAATAGGCCCTGTATTTGTGTGATTGTACCAGCTGAGGCCTTATTTATACTAGGGCAATATTTCCGTGTGGGAAATAGTTTACCCTAAGGATTTACGAGCCTTATCAGTCTGGGAACATGAGGGCAAAAGAAGGGTGAAGCTAATTTTATTGGGGAAACTGGATTTTAAGTGGATTTCTAGCTTAGGGAAATAAAAGCTGCTGAGGAACAGGGCTGTTTTGTACTCGATTAGAAAAATTTGCGTTGTTTTGAAATGGTGTTCTACCGAGAGAGAAACGTTGGACATATACTCCCGTTCTAAGCGTGTGACACATTTTTTTATATTTTCTCGTGTTTTCTAGCTTAGTAACGTTAATGAGTCTATCGAATTCAATTCTATTAAAAGAATAAATTTGGGTATTTGCTCCCGTTCTAAGCGTATGACACATTGTTTTATTTTTTCATGTTTTTCTAGCTTAGTAACGTTAAGGAGTCTATCGAAATCAGTTCTATTAAAAGAATAAATTTGGGCATTTAGTCCCGTTCTAACCGCATGAAACATTTATTTATTTTTTCGTGTTTTTCTAGCTTAGTAACGTTAAGGAGCCTGTCGAGTTCAGTTCTATTAAAAGAATAAATTTGGGCATTTTGTCCCGTTCTAACCGTATGAAACATTTATTTATTTTTTCGTGTTTTTCTAGCTTAGTAACGTTAAGGAGTCTATCGAATTCAATTCTATTAAAAGAATAAATTTGGGTATTTGCTCCCGTTCTAAGCGTATGACACATTTATTTATTTTTTCGTGTTTTTCTAGCTTAGTAACGTTAAGGAGTCTATCGAATTCAGTTCTATTGAAATAATAAATTTGGGCATTTAGTCCCATTCTAACCGTATGACAGGTATTTATTTTTTTGGATTTTTCTAGCTTAGTCGTAGGCAGCGCGCTAGCGCTGTGGCACAATGTTTTTTTGGCACAATGTGTGGCACATGAGGGCACAATGTTTGCTAGAGATTTTAATTACAGTAAAGCTAGAGCCCCGAAAAGCTTTTAGGTTAGGAATGTAATTTCCCGGTATATACTCTTGCTTCACTGGTGTGTCGTGAGTTCTCTATTCCTCTCTCTTCTTTTTTATTTCGTACTCTGCTACTTTTTATTGAGATTAGGTATTACTTTTACACTATTACCTAAAAGCTATAGATTTTAAAGCCCCGAAAAGCTAGAGATATTAATTACAGAAGTTATGTAAAAAAAATTGACTTGTTCACTGTGCAGAAACTACTTTTTGGCAAAAGAAATCTTCATGCCGTGGGTTGGAGTGAGCTTGAAACCCTGAAGAGCATTTCGAGCAGCTGACGATTGGATTTCACTTTCAAACTCCACGAAAGCGATATCATGGCGACCAGGTACCAAACGAACTTCCTTAAACCCAGGAAACCTGAAAAAAAAGAGGTTTAACAAATAAGAACAAACAAAACTGGATTTGCAGCAACAGACTCATCGTGATAGATTACACTCAAGTCAGAGTTGCAAGAAACCTTACAAGTAGAGAGGGGGGTACCAACCCTGTACGAACGCATGTGCTGCCATCTATAATTTAGTCTAGCGACGAACATAATTTATTCAAGGATTATCGATCGAGTCTAATGGTGTCAAGGTCAATTGATTTGTTGTTGTTTGTCCAGGTGTAATGACACTGGGGGTGAAGTTTGCACATGCGCATTAACGGTGGGAAGACATGTATTGATCTAGGACTTGAGGTGAAATGGATTTCCGAGAACTTGATTTATATAATCGAGGGGAATTATTGATTTACGAAAGGGGAATAAAGAAACAAATATGGCTTCTTTGATCTTAGGTCTGAGGGATAAACGCTCTTTAGGTCAGAGAGAAAAATTAATATTCTATTTTTAAATAAGGCTTCGTTGATCTTTAGTGTCAGGAATTAGAAATTACATCACTTGTTATTTTGGAATTATGCGGGAGTCTAAAGAGATAGAAATTATATTTTTAAATACGGCTTCACTGATCTTTAAGTCAGAGAGATAAATTGATATTCTAACGAAACCTTAGTAGTGTAGCTAGGAACATTTATGAGATGAAGAGATTAACACGGGAAAGGGTTTCCTAGGAATTTCAAATGTGACAGCGCATGGATGCCAAAACAAAAGGAACACGTATAAATTATGTTTAGGGATTATTTGGGCGAAACCGTTTTAGACATTTTAGAAGATGATTTAAGCGACACTGTTTGAGGCATTTTAGAAGATGATTTTAGAAGATGATTTGAGGGTGAAACTCTGTGGTCGTTATAATACACAAGTTCCATTTGAACAGTGTTGTGAGGTCCCCTACCCCAGAGGACCCCTCCTACCCCAACCCCAAAGGCCTTCCGGGCCCCAACCCATTTTTTTAATACTTTTTTGCGCACTCTAGACAAAGAAGGGCCCCCACATTTCAAAAGGCTTTATTATATCTTTTCAGAACAACTTCTTTTCTTAATGTCCCTCTTAAACCCCATTTTACAAGTTGAAGTACCCATCGTTTTCAGCCACAACTTTACTTTACAGCTTTTTGAATGCCCCAACACCAAGCAATACTTTTCAAAAGGCATTTCAGTACAAGTTATTTTCTTAATGTCCCTCCTAAACCCATTTTACAAGTTGAAGTATCCCATCCTTTTCACCCACAACTTTACTGTACAGCTTTTTGAATGCCTCAACACCAAGCAATACTTTTCAAAAGGCATTTCAGTACAAGTAAATTTTCTTAATGTCCCTCCTAAACCCATTTTACAAGTTCAAGTACCCATCGTTTTCACCCACAACTTTACAGCTTTTTGAATGCCCCAACACCAAGCAATACTTTTCAAAAGGCATTTCAGTACAAGTTATTTTCTTAATGGCCCTCCTAAACCCATTTTACAAGTTGTAGTATCCCATCCTTTTCACCCACAACTTTTATCTTACAGATTTTTGAATGCCCCAACATCAAGCAATACTTTTAAAAAGGCATTTCAGTACAAGTTATTTTCTTAATGTCCCTCCTAAACCCATTTTACAAGTTGAAGTATCCCATCCTTTTCCCCCACAACTTTACTATACAGCTTTTTGAATGCTCCAATACCAAACAATACGTTTCAAAGGCATTTCAGAATAATTTCTTTTTTTAATATCCCCCCTAAACCCATTTTAAAAGTTGAAGTACCCATCCTTTTCACCCACAACTTTACTTTACAGCTTTTTTACATGCCCCAACGCCAAGCAATACTTTTCAAAAGGCATTTCAGAACAAGTTCTTTTCTTAATTTCCCTCCTAAACCCATTTTAAAAGTTGAAGTACCCATCCTTTTCACCCACAACTTTACTTTACAGCTTTTTGAATGCCACAACACCAAGCAATACTTTTCAAAGGGCATTTCAGAACAATTTCTTTTCTTAATGTCCATCCTAAACCCATTTTACAAGTTTAAGTACCCATAAAGTTCACCCACAACTTTACTTTACAGCTTTTTAAATGCTCCAACACCAAGCAATACTTTTCAAACGGCTTTTCAGAACAAGTTCTTTTCTTAATCGCCATCCTAAAGCCATTTTACAAGTTGAATTACCCTTCCTTTCACCCACAACTTTACTTTGCAGCTTTTTTAATACTCCAATACTTCTCCATACTTTTTAAAAGGCATTTCAGAACAAGTTCTTTTCTTAATCTCCATCCTAAACCCATTTTACAAGTTGAGGTACCCTTCCTTTCACCCACAACTTTACTTTACAGCTTTTTCAATACCCAAACACCAAGCAATACTTTTCAAAGGGCATTTCAGAATAGCTTCTTTACTTAATGTACGTCCTAAACCAATTTTACGAGTTGAAGTACCCATCCTTTTCCTCCAAAAATTTACTTTACAGCTTTTTGAATGCCCCAACACTAAGCAATACATTTCAAAAGGCATTTCAGAACAACTTCTTTTCTTAATGTCCCTCATAAACCCCATTTTACAACTTGAATTATCCATCATTTTCACCCACAATTCTACTTTAAAGCTTTTTGAATGCAACAACACCAAGCAATACTTTTCAGACGGCATTTCAGAATAAGATTTTTTCTTAATGTCCATCCTAAACACATTTTTCAAGTTGAAGTACCCATCCTTTTCACCCACAACTTTACTTTACAGGTTTTTGAATACTCCAACATCAAGAAATACTCTTCAAAAGGCATTTCAGAACAATTTCCTTTCCGAATGTCCCTCCTAAACCCATTTTACAAGTTGAAGTACCCATCCCTTTTACCCACAACTTTACTTTACAGCTTTTGAATGCTCCAACACCAAGCAATACTTTTCAAAAGGCATTTCAGAACAAGTTCTTTTCTTAAATTCCCTCCTAAACCCATTTTACAAGTTGAAGTACCCATCCTTTTCACCCACAACTTTACTTTACAGCTTTTTGAATGCCACAACACCAAGCAATACTTTTCAAAAGGCATTTCAGAACTACTTAATTTCTTAATGTCCCTCCTAAACCCATTTGACAAACTGAAGTACCCATCCTTTTCACCCACAACTTTACTTTACAGCTTTTTGAATGCTCCAACACCAAGCAATACTTTTCAAACGGCATTTCAGAACAACTTCTTTTTTAATGTCCATCCTAAACCCATTTTACAAGTTGAAGTACCCATCCTTTTCACCCACAGCTTTTTGAATGCCCCAACACCAAGCAATACTTTTCGAAAGGCATTTCACAATAAGTTCATTTCTTAATATCCCTCCTAAACCAATTCCACAAGTTGAAGTACCCATCCTTTTCACCCACAACCTTACTTTACAGCTTTTGAATGCTCCAACACCAAGCAATAATTTTCAAAAGGTATTTCAGAACAAGTTTTTTTCTTAATGTCCCTCCTAAACCCATTTTACAAGTTGAAGTACCCCTCCTTTTCACCACAACTTTACCTTACAGCTTTTTTTAATGCTCCATCATACAACGATATGTTTCAAAGTACAGTCTAGAGCAAGTTATTTTCTCACTGTTCTTACTTAATCCAGTTTAAAAGTTTAAGTACCCTCAGTTGTCCCACTACGCTACACTTTGAAGCTTTTCGAATACTTAAAAACCAGGCACTACTTTTCAAAAGGTATCTAAGAACCACTTCGTTTCTTAATGTCACTCATAGACCCATATTAAAAGTTGACGTAACCATCATTTTCACCCACAACTTTACTTTACAGCTTTTTGAATGCCACAACACCAAGCAATACTTTTCAAAAGTCATTTCTGAACAACTTCTTTTCTTAATGTCCCTCCTAATCCCATTTTACAAATTGAACAACCCATCCTTTTCACCCACAACTTTACTTTACAGCTTTTGAATGTTCCAACACCAAGCAATACTTTTCAAAAGGCATTTCAGAACAAGTTCTTTTCTTAATGTCCCTCCTAAACTCATTTTACAAGTTGAAGTACCCATCCTTTTCACCCACAACTCTACTTTACAGCTTTTTGAATGCCACAGAACCAAGCAATACTTTTCAAAAGGCATTTCAGAACAACTTATTCTCTTAATGTTCCCTCCTAAACCCATTTTACAAATTGAAGTACCCATCCTTTTCACCCACAAATTTACTTTACAGCTTTTTGAATGCTCCAACACCAAGCAATACTTTTCAAAAGGCATTTCAGAACAAGTTCTTTTCTGACTGTCGATCCTAAACTCATTTTACAAGTTGAAGTACCCATCCTTTTCACCCACAACTCTACTTTACAGCTTTTTGAATGCCACAGAACCAAGCAATACTTTTCAAAAGTCATTTCAGAACAACTTCTTCTCTTAATGGTCCCTCCTAAACCCATTTTACAAATTGAAGTACCCATCCTTTTCACCCACAAATTTACTTTACAGCTTTTTGAATGCTCCAACACCAAGCAATACTTTTCAAATGGCATTTCAGAACAACTTCTTTTCTTAATGTCCATTACTTTACAGATTTTTCAATGCCCCAACACCACGCAATAGTCTTCAAAAGGCATTTCAGAACAAGTTCTTTTCTTAATGTCCCTCCTAAACCCATTTTACAAGTTGAAGTACCCATCCTTTTCACCACAAATTTACTTTACAACTTTTTTGCACACCACAATATCATGCAAGGTTCCACTTCACTTCAGATTTTTCTCAAAGAGATGAAAAAATTTAAAATACTGTTCCAAATTTTTCATAGAAGATAGAAAGTTCAAGTTATCTTCTGAATTTTATTAAAGAACTTACAGTTCAATTCTAATTTCTCCAGAGAAAATAAAAATCTTCCACTTCAGTTCTTAATTTCACAGACACAAGGAAATTTAAAGTTCAATTTGAAATTTTTCCGTACAAGATAGAAAAAGCTATACCATAGTTGTGAATATTTTCCCGGAAGATAAAAAGTTCTACTTCAATTTTAAATTTTCTCAACGAAGTGAAAAAAAGTTCAAGTTCTAGTCTGAATTTTCTCAATGAAAAAAGAAATTAGTTATTGATCAATTCTATTTTTTCCAAATAATATAAAAAGGTTCCACTTCAGTTCAGATTTTTCTCAAAGAGATGAAAAAATTTTAAATACTGTTCCAAATTTTTCTTAGAACATAGAAAAGTTCAAGTTCTTTTCTGAATTTTACCAAAGAACACACTTCAATTCTAATTTCTCCAGAGAAAATAAAAATATTCCACTTCAATTCTTTATTTCACAAAAACACAAAGAAATTTAAAGTTCTATTCTAAATTTTTCCATAGAAGATAGAAAAGTTATACCTTAGTTGTGAATATTTTTCCGGAAGATAAAAAGTTATACTTTAATTTAAAATTTTCTGAACGAAGTGAAGAAAAGTTCAAGCTCTTCTGAATTTTCTCAATGAAAAAGAAATTAGTTATTGATCAATTCTATTTTTCCTAATAATATAAAAAGGTTCCATTTCAGTTCAGATTTTCCCCCAAAGACATAAATTTAAAATTCTCCTCCAAATTTTTTGTAGAAGATAGAAAAAGTTACACATTGATCGTGAATATTTCACTGTGAAGATAAGAAGCTTCACTTTGATTCTGAGATTATTCCCAAAGACATAAAAAAATTTAAAATAACGTTCTAAATTTTAGCGTTGAAGATAGGAAAAGTTATTCTATGATTGTGAATAATTTCAAGGAAGATAAAAGCATCAATTAATTTCTAATTTTCTCATTGTTGTGATGAAAATTTCAAGTGATTTTCCTAATTATCCCTATGAAAAGAAATAAGTTACAGATCAATTCTATTTTTTCAAGAAAAAATTAAAATTTTCCACTTCAGTTCAGATTTTTTTCAAAGAGATGGAAAAATTTAAACTACTGTTCTAAATTTTTCATAGAAGATAGAAAAAGTTATACTTTGATCATGAAAAGTTAACTCAAGTCTGAATTTTATGAAAGAACTTACAGTTCAATTCTAATTTCTCCAGAGAAAAATAAAAATCTTCCACTTCAGTTCTTACTTTCACAAAGACACAAAGAAATTTAAAGTTCTCTTCTGAATTTTCTTAGAGAAAAGAAATAAGTTACAGTTCAATTCTAATTTTTTTCAAAGAAAATAAAAAATCTCCAACTTTTTAATAAACATTCTAAGCGCTTAACATGCTAACGTTTCCTAAGATAATAGAAATATAACAAAGTAATGCATAAAATATTTTATTGAAGTAACAACATGTAGTAACAACATAAAAATATGTTACAGACATTATTTTATTTTATTGTTATTAGACTAGATTAAGTTAGGTTAGATTAGGTTAGGTTAAGTTAGGTAAGTTAGGTTAGGTTAGCTAAGTTAGGTTAGGTTAGCTAGTAAACATCTCTCCATGTTTAAGTTAGGTTAGGTTAGACTAGATTAAGTTATGTTAGGTTAAGTTAGGTTAGTTTAGGTTAGCCTATGTACGCGCGCGCACGTGGGCTAACCTAACTTAACCTAACCTAACATAACTTAATCTAGCCTAACCTAACATAACTTAAACATGGAGAGATGTTTACTAGCTAACCTAACCTAACTTAGCTAACCTAACCTAACTTACCTAACCTAACCTAATCTAACCTAACTTAATCTAGCCTAACCTAACCTAACCATACTTGCCGGAAAATCCCCCCAGGTCGACTTTGTATTGCTTTCTCACTATGCATGCTTGCGGCTGTAGGAAACGTACTCTATGGTTGCTCTTACATTGGAAGCAGCTTTCCCATTGGTACTCCATGGTAGGTTATCGAGACTATCTAGTTTATTGCGTGCGTTAAATCAGTAATTTTTTCCCATTGGAGGGATAAACACCTACACCACATTTTTTTTAAAAAGACATGAAAATGAATTATTCAAAGAAAGCTTATGCAACTGTTAAAGTCATTTTTTTCTGGAAGGCTGAGAAAGAGATATATTCGAACTACGAGACAAGTAGAAGGTGAGATATTTTTGAGACTTTATGCTCAAGTTGTCTTGATAATGAGGAGTTAATATCCTTTAGACCAGTCAAGACACCTTATCGTTCAAAAGGTGGATATGTGAAAGTATCATTTCCAGAGAAGTTAGTACTCAAAGAGAATGCCGTCATAAAAATAATAGTTGATGATGAGGGATAAACTCTAGCTAATGGTTCTGGTAAAATTTTAGCCATTGATAGATCTTATTGTCATCGTTCTGGTGTTAGCATTCAAATAAAAGCAGAAAGGAAAGGAAAGCCCTACTTTTGCACCAACATTATAAATCATATCTTGTCAACGTGCCAGAACTGTTGCCTCTGTAAAAAAATGTGATAATAGACAGTGAAATTGCCGGTAAAATAAAAAGAGCATTGGCAGACAATATCACTAATGAATATAATGACAAACTGATTGGAAAATGAAGCACAAGTGAGCATTATTACTACTATTGATCATATAGTCAATGAATCAAATAATACCTAGGATGAAACGTGTATTGAACCAGTTGGTGACATCCCAGTGGAAATTGTATATGACTCAAAATGGATGATTATTCTAGGGGTTTTGAACTAAGAGAAGCGAGTAACTCTAGTATCAAGAGAGAGAGAACTCGATAAATTATTTTATGGAACAGATTCAGAATGTCCAATGTTGTTCAATGATGTTAATAATGTAAAATAATGTCTGTAACATATTTTTATGTTGTTACTACATGTTGTTACTTCAATAAAATATTTTATGCATTACTTTGTTATATTTCTATTATCTTGAGAAACGTTAGCATGTTAAGCGCTTAGAATGTTTATTAAAAAGTTGAAGATTTTTTATTTTCTTTGAAAAAAAATTAGAATTGAACTAAAACTTTTTTCTTTTCTCTAAGAAAATTCAGAAGAGAACTTTAAATTTCTTTGTGTCTTTGTGAAATTAAGAACGGAAGTGGAAGATTTTTATTTTTCTCTGGAGAAATTAGAATTGAACTAAGTTCTTTAATAAAATTCAAACTTTAGTTAACTTTTCATGATCAAAGTATAACTTTTTCTATCTTCTATGAAAAATTTAGAAAAGTAATTTAAAATTTTCCATCTTTTTGAGGAAAATCTGAACTGAAGTGGAAAATTTTTATTTTTTCTTGAAAAAATAGAATTGATCTGTAACTTATTTCTTTTCATATGGATAATTAGGAAAAGAACTTGAACTTTTCTTCACATCAATGAGAAAATTAGAAATAAAATGAAGCTTTTTATCTTCCTGGAAAACATTCACAATCATAGAATAACTTTTCCTATCTTCAACGCTAAAATTTAGAACGTTATTTTAAATTTGTTTATGTCTTTGGGAATAATCTCAGAATCAAAATGGAGCTCCTTATCTTCATAGTGAAATATTCACGATCAATGTGTAACTTTTTCTGTCTTCTACAAAAAATTTGGAGGAGAATTTTAAATTTATGTCTTTGGGGAAAAATCTGAACTGAAATGGAACCTTTTTATATTATTAGGAAAAATAGAATTGATCAATAACTAATTTCTATTTCATTGAGAAAATTCAGAAGATAGCTTGAACTTTTCTTCACTTCGTTGAGACAATTTTAAATTAAAGTAGAACTTTTTATCTTTCGGAAAAATATTCACAACTAAGATATAACTTTTCTATCTTCTATGGAAAAATTTAGAATAGAACTTTAAATTTCTTTGTGTATTTGTGAAATAAAGAATTGAAGTGGAAGATTTTTACTTTCTCTGGAGAAATTAGAATTGAAGTGTGTTCTTTGGTAAAATTCAGAAAAGAACTTGAACTTTTCTATGTTCTAAGAAAAATTTGGAACAGTATTTAAAATTTTTTCATCTCTTTGAGAAAAATCTGAACTGAAGTGGAACCTTTTTATATTATTTGGAAAAATAGAATTGATCAATAACTAATTTCTTTTTTCATTGAGAAAATTCAGACTAGAACTTGAACTTTTCTTCACTTCGTTGAGAAAACTTAAAATTGAAGTAGAATTTTTTATCTTCCGGGAAAATATTCACAACTATGGTATAGCTTTTTCTATCTTCTACGGAAAAATTTCAAATAGAACTTTAAATTTCCTTGTGTCTTTGTGAAATTAAGATCTGAAGTGGAAGTTTTTTATTTTCTCTGGAGAAATTAGAATTGAACTCTTAAGTTCTTTAATAAAATTCAGAAGATAACTTGAACTTTCTATCTTCTATGAAAAATTTGGAACAGTTTTAAATTTTTTCATCTCTTTGACAAAAATCTGAACTGAAGTGGAACCTTGCGTGATATTGTGGTGTGCAAAAAAGTTGTAAAGTAAAGTTGTGGTGAAAAGGATGGGTACTTCAACTTGTAAAATGGGCTTAGGAGGGACATTAAGAAAAGAACTTGTGCTGAAATGCCTTTTGAAAAGTATTGCTTGGTGTTGGGGCATTCAAAAAGCTGTAAAGTATAGTTCTGGGTGAAAAAGATGGGTACTTCAACTTGTAAAATGGATTTAGGAGGGATATTAAGAAAAGAAGTTGTTCTGAAATGCCGTTTGAAAAGTATTGCTTGGTGTTGGAGTTTCAAAAAGCTGTAAAGTAAAGTTGTGGGTGACAATGATGGGTGCTTCAGCTTGTAAAATTGGCTTAGGATGGACATTAAGAAATAAAGTTGTTCTGAAATGCCCTTTGGAAAGTATTGCTTTGTGTTGTGGCATTCAAAAAGCTGTAAAGTAAAGTTTTGGGTGAAAAGGATGGGTACTTCAACTTGTAAAATGTGTCTAGGATGGACATTATGAAAAGAATTTGTTCTAAAATGCCTTTTGAAATGTATTGCTTGGTGTTGGAGCATTCAAAAGCTGTAAAGTAAGGTTGGGTGTAAGATTGACGGGAACTTCAACTTGTAAAATTGTTTTAGGAGTTACATTAAGAAAAGAAGTTGGTCTGACATGTCTTTTGTAATGTATTGCTTGGTGTTGTATCATTCAACAAGCTCTAAAGTAAAGTTGTGGGTGACAAGGATGGGTATTTCAAGTTGTCAAATGGGCTTCGGAGGGACATTAATAAAAGAAGTTGTTCTGAAATGCCTTTTGAAAAGTATTGCTTGATGTTGTGGCATTCAAAAAGTTGTAAAGTAAAATTGTGGGTGAAAAGGATGGGTAATTCAACTTGTAAAATGGGTTTAGGATGGAAATTAAGAAAAGAACTTGTTCTGAACAGCCTTTTGAAAAGTATTGCTTGGTGTTGGAGCATTTAAAAAGCTTTAAAGTAGAGTTGTGGGTGAAAAGGATGGATACTTCAACTTGTAAAATGGGTTTTAGGAGGGAAATTAAGAAAAAAACTTGTTATGAAATGCTTTTTGTAATGTATTGCTTGGTGTTGGGGCATTCAAAAAGCTCTAAAGTAAAGTTGTGGGTGAAAAGGATGGGTACTTCAACTTGTAAGATGGGTTTAGGAGGGAGATTAAGAAAAGAACTTGTTCTGAAATGCCTTTGAAAAGTATTACTTGGTGTTGGGGCATTCAAAAAGCTGTAAAGTAAAGCTATGGGGGGAAAGGATGAGTTCTTCGAATCGTAAAATGGGTTTAGGATGGACATTAGGAAAGGAAGTTGTTCTGAAATGCCTTTTGAAAAGTATTGCTTGATGTTGGGGTATTCAAAAAGCTGTAAAGTAAAGTTGTGGGTGAAAAAGATGGGTACCTCAACTTGTAATATGGGTTTAGGAGGGACATTAAGAAAAGAAGTTGTTCTGAAAAGCCTTTTGAAAAGTATTGCTTGGTGTTGTGGTATTCAAAAAGCTGTATAGTAGAGTTGTGGGTGGAAAGGATGGGTACTTCAACTTGTAAAATGGGCTTAGGATGGACATTAAGAAAAGAACTTGTTGTGAAAAGCTGTTTGAAAAGTATTGCTTGGTGTTGGAGCCATCAAAAAGCTGTAAAGTAGAGTTGTGGGTGACAAGGATGGGTACTTCAACTTGTAAAATGGGTTTAGGAGGGACATTAAGAAAAGAAGTTGTTCTGAAATGCCTTTTGAAAAGTATTGCTTGGGGTTGGGGCATTCAAAAAGCTGTAAAGTAGAGTTGTGGGTGAAAAGGATGGGTACTTCAACTTGTAAAATGGGTTTAGGAGGGACATTAAGAAAAGAAGTTGTTCTGAAATGCCTTTTGAAAAGTATTGCTTGGTGTTGGAGCATTCAAAAAGCTGTAAAGTAAAGTTGTGGGTGAAAAGGATGAATACTTCAACTTTTAAAATGGGTTTAGGGGGGACATTAAGAAAAGAACTTGTTCTGAAATGCCTTTGAAAAGTATTGCTTGGTGTTGGAGCATTCAAAAAGCTGTATAGTAAAGTTGTGGGTGAAAAGGATGGGATACTTCAACTTGTAAAATGGGTTTAGGAGGGACATTAAGAAAATAACTTGTACTGAAATGCCTTTTGAAAAGTATTGCTTGGTGTTGAGGCATTCAAAAACTTGTAAAGTAAAGTTGTGGGTGAAAAGGATGGGATACTACGACTTGTAAAATGGGTTTAGGAGGGACATTAAGAAAATAACTTGTACTGAAATGCCTTTTGAAAAGTAATGCTTGGTGTTGGGGCATTGAAAAAGCTGCAAAGTAAAGTTGTGGGTGAAAACGATGGGTTCTTGAACTTGTAAAATGGGGTTTAAGAGGGAAATTAAGAAAAGAAGTCGTTCTGAAAAGATATAATAAAGCTTTTTGAAATGTGGGGGCCCTTCTTTGTCTCAAGTGCGCAAAAAAGTATTAAAAATGGGTTGGGGGCCCGGGCGGCCTTTGGGGTTGGGGTAGGAGGGGTCCTCTGGGGTAGGGGACCTCACAACACAGTTCAAATGGAACTTGTGTATTATAACGACCACAGAGTTTCGACCCTCAAATCATCTTCTAAATCATCTTCTAAAATCATCTTCTAAAATGCCTCAAATGGTTTCGCTTAAATCATCTTCTAAAATGTCTAAAACGGTTTCACCCAAATAATCCCTAAACATAATTTATACGTGTTCCTTTTGTTTTGGCATCCCTGCGCTGTCACATTTGAAATTCCTAGGAAACCCTTTCCCGCGTTAATCTTTTCATCTCATAAATGTTCCTAGCTACACTACACTACACTACGCCCCCCCCCCCACGTCCACCATTCCCCCAAACACATCCAATCAAAATTTTGAGATAGCCATTTTGTTCAGCGTAGTTGATTTCCAGATAGAAAGTGCCCTTTTTAATAGTCGAAAGTGATTTTAAATCAACTACCCCCACGTCCACCATTCCCCCAAACACATCCAATCAAAATTTTGAGATAGCTTTTTTGTTCAGCGTAGTTGATTTACTGATAGAAAATACGTTTTTGAGGAGGACACTCTCCCACAACCCTCAGGGCAATGGTTTTAAGTTATACCCTGGGGGCATATAAGGTTTTTATAGAAGGCGTTGTCGTAGAAACTTCAAACAAGGCTCATTCGATTGGAAATTCAAAGGGCAAGGCCCCTTTTAATAGTCGAAAGTATTTGTAGGGAAACTAGCCCCCCCCCCCACGCCCATCATTCCCCCAAACACATCCCATCAAAATTTTGAAATAGCTATTTTCTTCAGCGTAGTTGATTTCCAGATAGAAAATATGTTTTTGAGGAGGAGATACCCCCAGAGCCCTCGGGGTAAGGGTTTTAAGTTATGCGCCGGCGGCATATAACGTTTTTATAGAAGGCGCTGCCGTAAAAACTTCAAAAACAGCTCATTCGAACAAAACCTCAAAAAGCGAGTGCTCGTTTTAATAGTCGAAAGGGATTGGAGGGAAACTAGCCCCCCCCTCCCCACGCCAAACCTTCCCCCAAACACATCCTATAAAAATTTTGAGATAGCCATTTTGTTCAGCGTAGTTGATTTCTAGATAGAAAAAATATTTTTGAGGAGGACACTCCTCCACAACCCTCAGGGCAAGGATTATAAGTTATGCCCTGGGGGCATTTAAGGTTTTTATTGAAATCTTTGTCGTAGAAACTTGAAAAAGGGCTCATTCGATCTGAAATTTAAAGGGCTAGCACCATTTTTAGTATTCGAAAGTGATTTAAGGGCAAATAACCCTCCTCTTAAGCCCAGCTTTTCGCCAAACATATCTAATCAATATTATTAGATAGCCATTTTATTCAAAGTAGTTGAAAGTTTTGGAAATTAGATATTTAAGGAAGACAACCCCACAGCCCTCAGGGTAAGGGTTGTAATTTATGCCCTGGGGGCATATAAAGTTTTTATTGAAAGCGTAGTCGTAAAAACTTCAAAAGGGCTCATTCAATTGGAAATTGAAAGGGCTAGTGCCTTTTTTAATAGTTGAAAGTGATAGGATAGCGACTAACGCCCCTCTCACGCCCACCATTTTTCCAAACACACCCAATCGAAATTTTGAGATATCAATTTTGTTCAACGTAGTTGAAAGTTCTGGAAATTAGGTCTTTTACGATCATAACCCCCTCAGAGCCCTCAGTGCAAGGGTTGTAAGTTATACCCTGGGGGCATATAAAGTTTCTATTGAAAGCATTGTCGTAGAAACTTCAAAAGGGCTCATTCAATTGGAAATTGACAGGGCTAGGGCCTTTTTTAATAGTTGAAAGTGATTGGATAGTGAATAACGCCCCTCTCACGCCCACTATTTTCCAAAACACATCCAATCAAAATTTTTGAGATATCCATTTTGTTCAACGTAGTTGAAAGTTCTGGAAATTAGGTATTTTAGGATGATAATCCCCTCAGAACCCTCAGTGCAAGGGTTGTAAGTTAGGCCCTGGGGGCATATAAGGCTTATATAGAAAGTTGTCGTATAAATCAAAGGCAGCGCGATGGCGCTGCCTAAGTAAAGAACGGGGACTAAGTAAAGAGGAGGACACTCCCCCACAACCCTCAGGGCAAGGGTTTTAAGTTATGCCCTGGGGGCATATAAGAATGATGTTGGCACAATGTATTATTTATTAATTTTAACCTTTAAAGCAGGGCACTTCGTGTCGAAGAAGTTGTCGTAGAAACTTCAAAAAGGGCTCATTCAATTGGAAATTGGAGTGGCTTGTGATCTTTTTAATAGTCGAAAGAGATTGGAAGACGACAAACACCCCTTCCACGTCCACCAGTTCCCGAAACACATCCAATCAAAATTTTGAGATAGCCATTTTGTTCAGCGTAGTTGATTTCCAGATAAAAATTATGTTTTTGAGGACAGTCCCCCAGAGCCCTTAGAGCATGGGTTGTAAGTTATGCCCTGGGGGCATATAAGGTTATTTATAGAAGGCGTTGTCGTAGAAACTTCAAAGAAGGCTCATTCGATTAGAAATTCAAAGGGCTAGTGCCCTTTTTAATAGTCAAAAGTGATTAGAGGGCAACTAACCCGCCTCCGACGCCCACCTTTTCCCCAATTACGTCTAATCAAAACTTTGAGATAGCCATTTTATTCAACGTAGTTTTAAGTTTTGGAAATAAGGTCTTTGAGGATGACAACCCCCCACCGCCCTCAGGGCAAGAGTTGTAAATTATGCCCAGGGGGGCATATGAGGTTTTTATATAAAGCGTTGTCGTAGAAACTTCAAAAAGAGCTCATTCGATTGGAAATTGAAATTTCTTAGTGCCCTTTTTAATAGTCGAAAGTGATTGGAAACCAACTAGCACCCCTTTCAAGCCCACCATTTCCCCAAACACATCCAATAAAGATTTTGAGATAGCCATTTTGTTCCAAGCAGTTCAAAATTCAGGAAATTAAACCTTTTAGCAGAACACTCCCCCGTCTTCAGGGCAAGGGTTATATGCTATGCTCTGGGGGCATATAAGGTTTTTATTGAAATCTTTGTCGTAGAAACTTGAAAAAGGGCTCATTCGATTGGAAATTCAAAGGGCTATTGCACTTTTTAATAGTCGAAAATGATTGGAAGGCAACTAACCCCCCTCTAACGCCTATCTTTTCTCCAAACACATCCAATCCATATTTTAGATAGCCAATTTATTCAACGTAGTTGAAAGTTTTGGAACTTAGGTCTTTAAAGATGAAAACCTCTCCCCCCCCCCACAGCTGTTAGGGCCGGGGTGGTAAGTTATGCCCTGGGGGCATATAAGATTATTATTGACAGCGTAGAAACTTCAAAAGATTCATTCAATTGGAAATTGAAAGAGCTAGGGTCTTTTTTAATTGTTGAAAGTGATTGGAGAGCGACTAAAGCCCCTCTCATCCCCACCATTTTTCCAAACACATCCAATCAAAATTTTGATATATCTGTTTTGTTCAACGTAGTTGAAAGTTCCTGAAATTAGATCTTTTAGGATGATAACCCCCTAAGAGCCCTCAGTGCAAGGGTTGTAAGTTATGCCCTGGGGGCATATAAAAATTATATAGAAAGTTGTTATACAAATTTCAAAAAGGGCTCATTTGATTAGAAATTGAAATTGCCCTTTTTAATAGTCAAAAGTGAGTGGAGAGTAATTAACCCCCCTGTTACGCCGACCATTTCCCCAGAAACATTCAATTAAAGTTTAGAGATAGCCATTTTGTTCAATGGAGTTGAAAGTTCATGAAATTATGTATTTCAGGATGACAAACCCCCTAGAGCCCCAAGGTCATGGTTGTAAGTTCTGCCCTGAGGGCATATAAGGTTTTTATGGATAGAATTGTCTTAAAACTTCAAAAGGGGCTCATTCAATTCGAAATTGAGGGGTTAGTGCCCTTTGTAATAGTCGAAAGTGATTGGAGCGTAACTAACCCCCCTCTCACGCCCACCATTCCTCCAAACACATCCAATCAAAATTTTCAGAAAGCCATTTTGTTCAACGTAGTAGAAAATTCTGGAAATTAGGTCTTTGAGAATGACCCCCCCCCCAGCACTCAGGGCAAGGGTTGTAAGTTTTGTCGTAGAAACTTTAAAAGACCTTCAGGTAAGGGTTGAAATTTATGCCCTGGGGGCATATAAGGTGCTTATAGAAAGCGTTGTCGTTTCCAAAAGGGCTCATTCGATTGGAAATCGAAAGGCCTAGTTCCCTTTTCAATAGTCGAAAGATATTGGAATGCTTCACATTTTTATACTAGAGATCAAACTGGGTATAATGTATTATTTTTGTTGTTGTTGTTGTTTAGACCAGGGCACTTCGTATCGAAGGAGTTGTCGTGGGAACTTCGAAAAGGGCTTATTCAACTGAAAATAGAAAGGGCCCTTTTTTATAGTCGAAATTCCGCTTTCCACTCCCAGCCTCCCACGCCCGCCCTCCCACTGATCGAGGCCCAAAAGTCAGTCCATTTTAGACCCCCTGTCACCCCCTACCCCTCAGCAACAAAATAGTTGATCCTCTTGGATCGGGGAATGATATCTGAAATTTCGATCGAATCGCACACCGAACATCTAACAAGCTCTCCTTTTTCTATAATGAAAACCACTAGCATTATAGTAGTATCCATACTATTGAAATGAAAAATACATGAAAAAATACATGGAATTGCACAAGAATATGCAGTGTCGTTTGACTTATGCATTGTAAAAAGCGACCAATCCATTACCTACAAAGTGGCCAATCATGTTTTGAAACTATAGTCAAGGCTGTATAAGATAATCAGACTGGCTTTTTGTTATTGATATGAAATTCACAAGAATGTGCAGCGTAGCTACACGTGGACATTTAAAAAAAAAGCTGGCAATCAATAAAGTGCTCAAACAAGTTTTGAAATTATAGTCAAGGGTGTATAAGATAATCAGACTGGTTTTTTGTTATTGATATGAATTGCACAAGAATGTGCAGCGTAGCTTCACGACGACATTGCAAAAAAGTTGGCGACCTATAAACTGGTCCAACATGATTTGAGAGTATGGTTGTTTGTTTGTTTTTTTTTCTTTTTTTTTGGCAATTGACATTTTTTTCTGATAACAAGTACCATTCATTGCGATCGTAGCTCTATTGTGTGGATGACTTGAAAATAAAATTTTTAACGAGAAATGTCTGAAAAGTGCATGGATGCTACAATCAGAATTGTTTGATTGACATTTGCAGAAAGGGATAAGGGATTCGCCAATTGGACTGTACGAACGATCTTATTTGAATAATAGAAAAAAAAACAGAGCTAGATAACATTCGCGAATTGGATCATAAGAAGGTGGTGAAAAAAAGGGGGTGGTCTTATGACTTGACCTAGCTTTACTTCTTCGATGTGTACTGTATAATACACAAGTGGTGTTTGAACAGTGTTGTCAATTTAAAATAGAGTTTATCGTTATACTAAAAAGTTGATGCTAAGAGAGATGTAGATGGTAAGAAAAGAATTTTAATAACGGATAGCTTTACTTCTTCGATGTCTTCTGTATAATACACAATTGGTGGGGTGATGGAAGTGGGGTGTCTTAGAGTACTTATAGTGCTGTACTGTGCGCCGAATTCCTAGCGGAAAACCCTGTGAATAGACTTGAAAATAAAAATTTTTACGAGAAATGGCTGAAAAGTGTTTTGGGGGAGATGGGTTGATTGACAGAAGGGTGTCTTAGAGTACTTATAGTGCTGTACTGTGGGCCGAATTCCTAGCGGAAAACCCGTGTGGATGACTTGAAAATAAAATTTATAACGAGAAATGGCTGAAAAGTGTTTTGGGGGAGATGGGTTGATTGACAGAAGGGTGTCTTAGAGTACTTATCGTGCTGTACTGTGGGCCGAATTCCTAGCGAAAAACCCGAGTGGGTGACTTGAAAATAAAAATTTTTAACAAGAAATCTCCGGAAAAATATTTGTGGGAGGATGGGTTGATTGGCAGAAGGGTGTCTTAGAGTACTTATAGTGCTGTACTGTGGGCCGAATTCCTAGCGGAAAACCCTGTTTGCATGACTTGAAATAAAAAATTTTAACGAGAAATCGCTGAAAAGTGTTTTGGGGGAGATGGGTTGATTGTCAGAAGGGTTTCTTAGAGTACTTATAGTGCTGTACTGTGGGCCGAATTCCTAGCGGAAAACCCGTGTGGATGACTTGAAATAAAATATTTAACGAGAAATGGCTGAAAAGTGTTTTGGGGGAGATGGGTTGATTGGCAGAAGGGTGTCTTAGAGTACTTATAGTTCTTTACTGTGGGCCGAGTTGTTAGCGGAAAACCCGAGTGGATGACTTGAAAATAAAAAATTTTAACACGAAATCTCTGAAAAATTATTTTTGCGGGGATGGGTTGATAGGCAGAAGGGTGTCTGAGAGTACTTATAGTGCTTTACTGTGGGCCGAGTTGCTAGCGGAAAACCCGAGTGGATGACTTGAAAATAAAAAATTTTAACAAAAAATCTGAAAAAAATAGTTTTGGGGGGATGGGTTGATGGCAGAAGGATCTCTTAGAGTACTTATAGTGCTGTACTGTGGGCCGAGTTGCTAGCAAAAAACCCCTGTGGATGACTTGAAATAAAATTTTTAACAAGAAATCTCTGAAAAAATATTTTTTGGGGGGATGGGTTGATTGGCAGAAGGGTGTCTTAGAGTACTTATAGTGCTGTACTGTGGGCCGAGTTGCTAGCGAAAAACCCGAGTGGATGAATTGAAAATAAAAATTTTTAACAAGAAATCTGAAAAAATATTTTTGGGGGGATGGGTTGATTGGCAGAAGGGTGTCTTAGAGTACTTATAGTGCTTTACTGTGGGCCGAGTTGCTAGCAAAAAACCCGTGTGGATGACTTGAAATAAAATTATTAACAAGAAATCTCTGAAAAAATATTTTTGGGGGGATGGGTTGATGGCAGAAGGGTGTCTTAGAGTACTTATAGTATGATAGTGGGGGGTGAGTTGCTAGCGAAAAATCTGAACTAATAAGGGTTTTTGACTGTAAACTCTAGTTTTTTGTAAGAAAATTATGGAAAATACAATTCGTTGGTTCATAGGTGAAACTTAGAACCAGTTATGGATCGAAAAATAAACTATTTCTGTAAAATCTGAGCTAATAAGGGCTTTTAACCGTAAACTCTAGTTTTTTGTAAGAAAATTATGGAAAATACAATTCTCTCTCGTTCAAATGTAAAACTTAGGTCCATTTTGGATCAAAAAATAAAACTATTTCCGTAAAATCTATGCTAATAAGGGTTTTTGACCGAAAAATAAACTATTTCTGTAAAATCTGAGCTAATAAGGGTTTTTGACCATAAACTCTAGTTTCCTGTAAAAAAAATTATGGAAAATACAATTCTCTCTTTCAAATGTGAAACTTAGGTCCATTTTGGATCGAAAAATAAAACTATTTCCGTAAAATCTATGCTAATAAGGGTTTTTTGACCGTAAACTCTAGTTTTTGGTAAGAAAGTTATGGAAAATACAATTCGTTGGTTCATAGGTGAAACTTAAGTCCAGTTATGGATCGAAAAATAAACCATTTCCGTAAATCTGAGCTAATAACGGTTTTTGACCGGAAACTCTAGTTTTTTGTAAGAAAATTATGGAAAATACAATTCTCTCGTTCAAATGTGAAACTTAGGTCCATTTTGGATTGAAAAATAAACTATTTCTGTTAAATCTGAGCTAATAAGGGTTTTTGACCATAAACTCTAGTTTCCTGTAAGAAAATTATTGAAAATACAATTGTATCGTTCAAATGTGAAACTTAGGTCCATTTTGGATCGAAAAATAAAACTGTTTCCGTAAAATCTATGCTAATAAGGGTTTTCGACCGTAAACTCTAGTTTTTTGTAAGGAAATTATGGAAAATACAATTCGTTGGTTCAACTTAAGTCCAGTTTTGGATCAAAAAATAAACCATTTCCGCAAAATCTGAGCTAATAAGGGTTTTTGACCGTAAACTCTAGTTTTTTTGTAAGAAAATTATGGAAAATACAATTCGTTGGTTCACAGGTGAAACTTAAGTCCAGTTATGGATCGAAAAATAAACTATTTCTGTAAAATCTGAGCTAATAAGGGTTTTTGACCATAAATTCTAGTTTCCTGTAAGAAAATTATGGAAAATACAATTCTCTCGTTCAAATGTGAAAGTCATTTTATTTTCCAAAATGGTTTTTGACCATTTTGGATCAAAAAATAAAACTATTTCCGTAAAATCTATGCTAATAAGGGTTTTTAACCGTAAACTCTAGTTTTTTGTAAGAAAATTATGGAAAACACAATTCACTGGTTCAATTGTGAAACTTAAGTCCAGTTTTGGATCGAAAAATAAACTATTTCTGTAAAATCTGAGCTAATAAGGGTTTTTGACCGTAAAATCGTTTTTTGTAAGGAAATTATGGAAAATACAATTCTCTGGTTCAAATGTGAAACCTAAGTCTATTTTTGGATCGAAAAATAAACTATTTCTGTAAAATCTGAGCTAATAAGGGTTTTTGACCGTAAACTCTAGTTTTTTGTAAGAAAATTATGGAAAATACAATTCTCTGGTTCAAATGTGAAACATAAGTCTATTTTTGGATCGAAAAATAAACTATTTCTGTAAAATCTGAGCTAATAAGGGTTTTTGACCATAAACTCTAGTTTCCTGTAAGAAAATTATGGAAAATACAATTCTATCGTTCAAATTTGAAACTTAGGTCCATTTTGGATCGAAAAATAAAACTATTTCCGTAAAATCTGCTAATAAGGGTTTTTGACCGTAAACTCTAGTTTCCTGTAAGAAAATTATTGAAAATACAATTGTATCGTTCAAATGTGAAACTTAGGTCCATTTTGGATCGAAAAATAAAACTGTTTCCGTAAAATCTATGCTAATAAGGGTTTTCGACCGTAAACTCTAGTTTTTTGTAAGAAAATTATGGAAAATATAATTCGTTGGCTCATAAGTGAAACTTAAGTCCAGTTATAGATCGAAAAATAAACTATTTCAGTAAAATCTGAACTAATAAGGGCTTTTGACCGTGAACTCTAGTTTTTTTGTAAGAAAATTATGGAAAATACAATTCGTTGGTTCATAGGTGAAACTTAGGTCCATTTTGGATTGAAAAATAAACTATTTCTGTTAAATCTGAGCTAATAAGGGTTTTTGACCATAAACTCTAGTTTCATGTAAGAAAATTATGGAAAATACAATTCTATCGTTCAAATGTGAAACTTAGGTCCATTTTGGATCGAAAAATAAAACTATTTCCGTAAAATCTGCTAATAAGGGTTTTTGACCGTAAACTCTAGTTTCCTGTAAGAAAATAATTGAAAATACAATTGTATCGTTCAAATATGAAACATAGGTCCATTTTGGATCGAAAAATAAAACTGTTTCCGTAAAATCTATGATAATAAGGGTTTTCGACCGTAAACTCTAGTTTTTTGTAAGGAAATTATGGAAAATACAATTCGTTGGTTCAACTTAAGTCCAGTTTTGGATCAAAAAATAAACCATTTCCGCAAAATCTGAGCTAATAAGGGTTTTTGACCGTAAACTCTAGTTTTTTTGTAAGAAAATTATGGAAAATACAATTCGTTGGTTCACAGGTGAAACTTAAGTCCAGTTATGGATCGAAAAATAAACTATTTCTGTAAAATCTGAGCTAATAAGGGTTTTTGACCATAAATTCTAGTTTCCTGTAAGAAAATTATGGAAAATACAATTCTCTCGTTCAAATGTGAAAGTCATTTTATTTTCCAAAATGGTTTTTGACCATTTTGGATCAAAAAATAAAACTATTTCCGTAAAATCTATGCTAATAAGAGTTTTTGACCGTAAACTCTAGTTTTTTGTAAGAAAATTATGGAAAATAAAATTCTCTGGTTCAAATGTGAAACTTAAGTCAAGTTTTGGATCGAAAAATAAACTATTTCTGTAAAATCTGAGCTAATAAGTGTTTTTGACCGTAAACTCGTTTTTTGTAAGGAAATTATGGAAAATACAATTCTCTGGTTCAAATGTGAAACCTAAGTCTATTTTTGGATCGAAAAATAAACTATTTCTGTAAAATCTGAGCTAATAAGGGTTTTTGACCGTAAACTCTAGTTTTTGGTAAGAAAATTATGGAAAATACAATTCTCTGGTTCAAATGTGAAACCTAAGTCTATTTTTGGATCGAAAAATAAACTATTTCTGTTAAATCTGAGCTAATAAGGGTTTTTGACCATAAACTCTAGTTTCCTGTAAGAAAATTATGGAAAATACAATTCTATCGTTCAAATGTGAAACTTAGGTCCATTTTGGATCGAAAAATAAAACTATTTCCGTAAAATCTGCTAATAAGGGTTTTTGACCGTAAACTCTAGTTTCCTGTAAGAAAATTATTGAAAATACAATTGTATCGTTCAAATGTGAAACTTAGGTCCATTTTGGATCGAAAAATAAAACTGTTTCCGTAAAATCTATGCTAATAAGGGTTTTCGACCGTAAACTCTAGTTTTTTGTAAGAAAATTATGGAAAATATAATTCGTTGGCTCATAAGTGAAACTTAAGTCCAGTTATAGATCGAAAAATAAACTATTTCAGTAAAATCTGAACTAATAAGGGTTTTTGACCGTAAACTCTAGTTTTTTTGTAAGAAAATTATGGAAATTACAATTCGTTGGTTCACAGGTGAAACTTAAGTCCAGTTATGGATCGAAAAATAAACTATTTCTGTAAAATCTGAGCTAATAAGGGTTTTTGACCATAAATTCTAGTTTCCTGTAAGAAAATTATGGAAAATACAATTCTCTCGTTCAAATGTGAAAGTCATTTTATTTTCCAAAATGGTTTTTGACCATTTTGGATCGAAAAATAAAACTATTTCCGTAAAATCTATGCTAATAAGGGTTTTTGACAGTAAACGCTAGTTTTTTGTAAGACAATTATGGAAAACACGATCCTCTGGTTCAAATGTGGAACTTAAGTCCAGTTTTGGATCGAAAAATAAACTATTTCCGTAAAATCTGAGCTAATAAGGGTTTTTGACTGTAAACTCGTTTTTTGTAAGGAAATTAGGGAAAATACAATTCTCTGGTTCAAATGTGAAACTTAAGTATTTTTATGGATCTAAAAATAAACTCTTTCTGTAAAATCTGAGCTAATAAGGGTTTTTGAAAGTAAAATCTAGCTTCATGCTCAGAGAGTATAGACGTTACCATTACCTGGTTAAAATGTAGCGCTTAAGTCCTTTTTTGGAACAAAAAATAAACTCTTTCTGTAAAATCTGAGCTAATAAGGGTTTTTGACCATAAACTCTAGTTTCCTGTAAGAAAATTATGGAAAATACAATTCTATCGTTCAAATGTGAAACTTAGGTCCATTTTGGATCGAAAAATAAAACTATTTCCGTAAAATCTGCTAATAAGGGTTTTTGACCGTAAACTCTAGTTTCCTGTAAGAAAATAATTGAAAATACAATTGTATCGTTCAAATGTGAAACTTAGGTCCATTTTGGATCGAAAAATAAAACTGTTTCCGTAAAATCTATGCTAATAAGGGTTTTCGACCGTAAACTCTAGTTTTTTGTAAGAAAATTATGGAAAATATAATTCGTTGGTTCATAAGTGAAACTTAAGTCCAGTTATGGATCGAAAAATAAACTATTTCAGTAAAATCTGAACTAATAAGGGTTTTTGACCGTAAACTCTAGTTTTTTTGTAAGAAAATTATGGAAAATACAATTCGTTGGCTCATAGGTGAAACTTAAGTCCATTTATGGATTGAAAAAAAAACTATTTCTGTAAAATCTGAGCTAATAAGGGTTTTTGACCGTAAATTCTAGTTTCCTGTAAGAAAATTATGGAAAATACAATTCTCTCGTTCAAATGTGAAAGTCATTTTATTTTCCAAAATGGTTTTTGACCATTTTGGATCAAAAAATAAAACTATTTCCGTAAAATCTATGCTAATAAGGGTTTTTGACCGTAAACTCTAGTTTTTTGTAAGAAAATTATGGAAAACACAATTCTTTGGTTCAAATGTGAAACTTAAGTCCAGTTTTGGATCGAAAAATAAACTATTTCTGTAAAATCTGAGCTAATAAGGGTTTTTGACCGTAAAATCGTTTTTTGTAAGAAAATTAGGGAAAAGACAATAATTTGGTTCGAATGTGAGGCTTAGGTAGTTTTATGAGTCTAAAAATAAACTCTTTCTCTAAAATCTGAGCTAATAAGGGTTTTGAACGTATCCTATAGTTTCTTGCAAAGAGATTATGTAAGTTACAATTCTCTGGTTCAATTGTAGGGCTTAAAACCATTTTTGGATCGAAAAATTAAACTCTTTCTGTTAAATCTGAGCTAATAAGGGTTTTCTGACCGTAAACTCTAGTTTCCTGTAAGAAAATTATGGAAAATACAATTCTCTCGTTCAAATGTGAAACTTAGGTCCATTTTGGATCGAAAAATAAAACTATTTCCGTAAAATCTGCTAATAAGGGTTTTTGACCGTAAACTCTAGTTTCCTGTAAGAAAATTATTGAAAATACAATTGTATCGTTCAAATGTGAAACTTAGGTCCATTTTGGATCGAAAAATAAAACTGTTTCCGTAAAATCTATGCTAATAAGGGTTTTCGACCGTAAACTCTAGTTTTTTGTAAGAAAATTATGGAAAATATAATTCGTTGGCTCATAAGTGAAACTTAAGTCCAGTTATAGATCGAAAAATAAACTATTTCAGTAAAATCTGAACTAATAAGGGCTTTTGACCGTGAACTCTAGTTTTTTTGTAAGAAAATTATGGAAAATACAATTCGTTGGTTCATAGGTGAAACTTAAGTCCAGTTATGGATCGAAAAATAAACTATTTCTGTAAAATCTGAGCTAATAAGGGTTTTTGACAATAAACTCTAGTTTCCTGTAAGAAAATTATCGAAAATACAATTCTCTCTCTCTCGTTCAAATGTGAAACTTAGGTCCATTTTGGATCGAAAAATAAAACTATTTCCGTAAAATCTAAGCTAATAAGGGTTTTGATTTTACACGATAGTTTTTTGTAAGAAAATTATGGAAAACAAGATTCCATTGTTTAAATGTGGAACTTGAGTTCATTTTTGGATCGAAAAATAAAATCGTTCTATAAAATCTGGTCTGATGGGAATTTTTGACTGTAAAATAGTTTTTTGTAAGAAAATTATGGAAAATACAATTCTATGGTTCAAATGTGAAACTTACGTCTATTTTTGGATCGAAAAATAAACTATTTCTGTAAAATCTGAGCTAATAAGGGTTTTTGACCGTAAACTCTAGTTTTTTGTAAGAAAATTATGGAAAATACAATTCTCTGGTTCAAATGTGAAACTTAAGTCTATTTTGGGATCGAAAAATAAAACTATTTCCATAAAATCTGAGCTAATAAGGGTTTTTTGACCGTAAACTATAGTTTCTTGTAAGAAAATTATGGAAAATACAATTCTCTAGTTCAAATGTGAAACTTAAGTCCAGTTTTGGATACTCATAATGATGAGGACTGATGGTTCTAATTCAATATTTTTTTCATAAAAACAAACTATTAATTTTTTTAAACTTCGAAATTATTCAACTTTATTTTTTTTTTTGTACGTATCTTAAAATGACAAAATATGCTTACGGCTCTAACAATTGTACTCTGTGATTGGTCAGAGACATGATGTGGCTTTCCCACTGGTATTCTATGGCCGGTTATCGACACTACCTAGTTTATTGCATGTATTAAATCAGTATTTTTTACGCAGTGGAACGATAAACACATAAGTCATATCTTTAAAAAAAAGTGAAGATGGAGCATTTTAATAAAGTGTGTTCACATGACAATGTTATTGTAGCATTTAATGCCAACAAGGAGAAGCATTTAAACTATGAAACAAGTACAAGTGGTAGCACTATTGGAAATGTGTGCATGCATTGTCATGACAGTAAGGAATAGATAATTTCGGAGACCACACTGCCTTTCCATGACGATAAATAAAAGTTCAAATAGGGATAAAATCCTTTTAATAGACAGTGATGATAGAAATTCACAAAAATACCAGATATTTCGGTCACATATACAGTGACCTACTTAGTTTTACTACTGATGACGGTCACTGTATATGTGACCGAAATATCTGGTATTTTTGTGAATTTCTATCATCACTGTTTATTAAAAGGATTTTATCCCTATTTGAACTTTTATTTATCGACAGTAAGGAATTAAATTTCTTTGGAATACCGAAAAGATTCCATTGTACAAATGGTGGATATGCGAGATCGAGATCTCCGGAGATGATTGCACTCAAAGAGAATGCCAACATAAAGATAATCGTTGATGATAGAGGACAACTCCTTGCTACTGTTGCTGGTAACACATTACCTACTGATACATCTAATCGTCATCTTTTAGGTATTAGCATTCAACGGAAGGTCAATAAAAGAAAGGCCTACTCTTCTACTAATATCGTAAACCATATCTTGGCTACGTGCCGAAACTGTTACCTGTGTAAAAATAATGTGATAATAGACAGTGAAATTGCCAGAAAAATAAAAAGGGCAATGTCAGAAAATATTACTATGGAATATCAAGATGAATCGATGAAAAACAAAGTGCCAGTAAACGTTACTACGATTAATCAAACACTCGATGAATCAAATAATACCAAAGATGAAACGCATATTGAACCTGTCGGTGACACACCAGTAAATATTGTGTATGACTCAAAATGGAATAATGATTATTCTACTGATTACGAGTTAAGAGAAGACAATAGCTGCAATATCAAGAGAGAACATGGTGAACTATTTTATGGAACGGGTTCAAAATGTCCAAAGCTGATCATTGATATTAATAATGTATCATAATATATTTTTGTATTCATATTATAAATTGTATTATTTCATTAAAAATATAATATGCATTACATTGTTGTGTATTCATTATTTTCAGAGTATGCTAGCATATCAAACGTTTAGAATGTCTATTAAAACATCGGAGATGTAAGAAAAGGAATTCGCATACATCTATTATCAGACACATGGGATAACATTGACAAAATCTAGGTATCAGAATGAATAAATTCTTTATCAACATCCGTTGTTGGATATGTCATCATCTCATTATGAAAAAATTGTAAGTAAGTAAGTAAGTATGTAAGTAACAAACTCTTTCTTGAATTCACCTCTTGGATACACAATACAGAAATTTAATTCAGGAAATTATGAAAAAAAAATGAACAAAATCTTTATTAACATTTGTTATCTATTGAAGTCGCTTCCTATACAGACAATTCAGCAATTTCACAAAATCTAAGTATAAGAGTGATTAAATTCTATATCAACATCCATTTCTCGGATACATAGGAAAAATTTCACAAAATCTAAGGGCTAGAGTGAATAAATTTTATTTATCAACATCTCTTGTCAGATACATTGAATAAAATTGACATAATCTAAGCGTCAGAGTGAACAATTTTTTTATTTATCAGCATCCTTTGTCAGATACATCAAATAAAATTGACAAAATCTAAATTTCAGAATGAATAAATGCTTTAACAACATCCTTTGTCAGATACATCAAATAAGACACAATACAGATATTTAATTCAAGAAATTATAAAAAAAATTGCAAGTAAGTAACAAACTCTTTCTTGAAGTCACCTCTTGTATACACAATGGAGAAATTTCATTCAAGAAATTATGAAAAAATTGTAAGTAAGTAACAATGTCTCTGTGTGTGTGTGCAAGGTAGATTAATTTCCTCACAAATTCCACTATTTAATGCCCCCCTCCGCTCCCCGGTCTGCGCCCCGCGGGCCGGGGTGTGGTGAATGAAATGGAGAATGAAATTTCTCCATTGTGTATACAAGAGGTGACTTCAAGAAAGAGATTGTTACTTACTTGCAATTTTTTTTATAATTTGTTGAATTAAATGTCTGTATTGTGTCTCATTTGATGTATCTGACAAAGGATATTGTTAAAGCATTTATTCATTCTGAAACTTAGATTTTGTCAATTTTATTTGATGTATCTGACAAAGGATGCTGATAAAGAAAAAAATTATTCACTCTGACACTTAGATTCTGTCAATTTTATTCGATGTATCTGACAAAAGATGTTGATAAATAAAATTTATTCACTCTAACACTTAGATTTTGTCAACTTTTTCCTATGTATCCGAGACATGGATGTTGATTCAGAATTTAATCACTTATACTTAGATTTTGTGAAATTGCTGTATTGTCTGTCTAGGAAGCGAGTTCAATAGATAACGAATGTTAATAAAGAATTTGTTCTTTTTTCTTTCTTTTTTCATAATTTCCTAAATTAAATTTCTGTATTGTGTATCCAAGAGGTGAATTGAAGAAAGAGTTTGTTACTTACGTACTTACTTACTTACTTACTTACAATTTTTTCATAATGAGATAATGTCATATCCAACAACGGATGTTGATAAAGAATTTATTCATTCTGATACCTAGATTTTGTCAATGTTATCCCATGTGTCTGACAATAAATGTATGCAAATTCCTTTTCTTACATCTCCGATGTTTTAATAGACATTCTAAATGTTTGATATGCTAGCTTGCTCTAAAAATAATGAACACATAACAATGTAGTGCATAATATATTTTTAATGAAATAATGCCATGTAGAATATTAATAGAAAAATATATTATGATACATTATTAATATCAATGATTAACTTTGGACATTTTGAATCCGTTCCATAAAATAGTTTACCATGTTCTCTCTTGATATTGTAGCTATTGTCTTCTCTTAACTCGTAATCGGTAGAATAATCATTATTCCATTTTGAGTCATACACAATATTTACTGGTGTGTCGCCGACAGGTTCAATATGCGTTTCATCTTTGGTATTATTTCATTCATCGAGTGTTTGATTAATGGTAGTAACGTTTGCTGGAACTTTGTTTTTCATCGATTCATCTTGATATTCCATAGTGATATTTTCTGACATTGCCCTTTTTATTTTTTTGGCAATTTCAGTGTCTATTATCACATTATTTTTACACAGGTAACAGTTTCGGCACGTAGACAATATTTGGTTTACGATATTAGTAGAAGAGTAGGCCTTTCTTTTATTGACCTTTCGTTGAATGCTAATACCTAAAAGATGACGATTGGATGTATCAGTAGGTAATGTGTTACCTGCAACAGTAGCAAGTAGTTTTCCTCTATCATCAACGATTATCTTTATGTTGGCATTCTCTTTGAGTGCAATCGTCTCCGGAGATCTCAATCTCGCATATCCACCATTTGTACAATGGAATCTTTTCGGTATTCCAAAGAAATTTAATTCCTTACTGTCATGACAATGCATGCATACATTTCCAATAGTGCTACCACTTGTACTTGTTTCATAGTTTAAATACTTCTCCCTGTTGGCATTCAATGCTACAATAACATTTTCATGTGAACACACTTTATTAAAATGCTCCATCTTCACTTTTTTTTTAAAGATATGACTTATGTGTTTATCGTTCCACTGTGTAAAAAATACTGATCTAATACATGCAATAAACTAAGTAGTGCCGATAACCGGCCATAGAATACCAGTGGGAAAGCCACATCGTGCCTCTGACCAATCATAGAGTACAATTGTTAGAGCCGTAAGCATATTTTGTCATTTTAAGATACGTACAAAAAAAAGTTGAATAATTTCGAAGTTTAAAAAAAAAATAGTTTGTTTTTATGAAAAAAATATTGAATTAGAACCATCAGTCCTCATCATTATGAGTATCCAAAACTGGACTTAAGTTTCACATTTGAACTAGAGAATTGTATTTTACATAATTTTCTTACAAGAAACTATAGTTTACGGTCAAAAAACCCATATTAGCTCAGATTTTATGGAAATAGTTTAATTTTTCGATCCAAAAATAGACTTAAGTTTCACATTTGAACCAGAGAATTGTATTTTCCATAATTTTCTCGAAAAAAAATAGAGTTTACTGTCAAAAACCCTGATTAACTCAGATTTTAGAGAAATATTTTTATTTTAAATACAAAAATAGACTTAAGTCTTACATTTGAACCAAAGAATTGTATTTTCCATAATTTTCTTGCAAAAAACTAGAGTTTACTTTCAAAAACCCTTATTAGCTCAGATTTTACAGAAATAGTTTATTTTTCGATCCAAAACTGAACTTAAGTTTCACATTTGAACCAGAGAATTGTATTTTCCATAATTTTTTTACAGGAAACTAGATTTTATGGTCAAAAACCCTTATTAGTTCAGATTTTACAGAAATAGTTTATTTTTCGATCCATAACTGGACTTAAGTTTCACCTATGAACCAACGAATTGTATTTTCCATAATTTTATTACAAAAAAAAACTAGAGTTTACGGTCAAAAACCCTTATTAGTTCAGATTTTACAGAAACAGTTTATTTTTAGATCCATAACTTAACGTAAGTTTCACTTATGAACCAACGAATTGTATTTTCCATAATTTTCTTACAAAAAACTAGAGTTTACGGTCAAAAACCCTTATTAGCATAGATTTTACGGAAATAGTTTTATTTTTCGATCCAAAATGGACCTAAGCTTTACATTTGAACCAGGGAATTGAATTTTCCATAATTTTTTTACAGGAAACTAGAGTTTATGGTCAAAAACCCTTATTAGCTCAGATTTTACAGAAATAGTATATTTTTCGATCCATAACTGGACCTAAGTTTCACCTATGAACCAACGAATTGTATTATCCATAATTTTCTTACAAAAAACTAGAGTTTACGGTCAAAAACCCTTATTAGTTCAGATTTTTCGCTAGCAACTCACCCCCCACTATCACACTATAAGTACTCTAAGACACCCTTTTGCCATCAACCCATCCCCCCAAAAAATATTTTTTCAGAGATTTCTTGTTAACAATTTTATTTCAAGTCATCCACACGGGTTTTCTGCTAGCAACTCGGCCCACAGTACAGCACTATAAGTACTCTAAGACACCCTTCTGTCATCAACCCATCCCCCCCAAAAATATTTTTTCAGATTTCTGTTTAAAAATTTTTATTTTCAAGTCATCCACTCAGGTTTTTCGCTAGCAACTCGGCCCACAGTAAAGCACTATAAGTACTCTAAGACACCCTTCTGCCAATCAACCCATCCCCCCCCAAAAAATTTTTCAGAGATTTCTTGTTAACAATTTTTTATTTCAAGTCATCCACATGGGTTTTCCGCTAACAACTCAGCCCACAGTACAGCACTATAACTACTCTAAGACATCCTTCTGTCATCAACCCACCCCCCCAAAAATATTTTTTCAGAGATTTCTTGTTAAAAATTTTTATTTCAAGTCATCCACACGAGTTTTTCGCTAGCAACTCGGCCCACAGTACAGCACTATAAGTACTCTAAGACACCCTTCTGCCAATCAACCCATCCCCCCAAAAATAATTTTACAGACATTTCTTGTTAAAAATTTTTTTTTTCAAGTCATCCACTCTGGTTTTTCGCTAGGAACTCGGCCCACAGTAAAACACTGTAAGTAATCTAAGACACCCTTATGCCAATCAACCCATCTCCCCCAAAACACTTTTCAGCCATTTCTCGTTAAAAATTTTATTTTCAAGTCATCCACACGGGTTTTCCGCTAGGAATTCGGCTCACAGTACAGCACTATAAGTACTCTAAGACACCCTTCTGCCAATCAACCCATCTCCCCCAAAACACTTTTCAGCCATTTCTCGTTAAAAATTTTTATTTCAAGTCATGCACACAGGGTTTTCCGCTAGGAATTCGGCCCACAGTACAGCACTATAAGTACTCTAAGACACCCTTCTGCCAATCAACTCATCCCCCCAAAAATATTTTTCTAGAGATTTCTTGTTAAAAAATTTTATTTTCAAGTCATCCACTCCAGTTTTCCGCTAGGAATTCGGCCCACAGTACAGCACTATAAGTACTCTAAGACACCCTTCTGTAAATCAACACATCTCCCCCAAAACACTTTTCAGCTATTTCTCGTTAAAAATTTTATTTTCAAGTCATCCACACGGGTTTTCCGCTAGGAATTCGGCCCAAAGTACGGCACTATAAGTACTCTAAGACACCCTTCTGTTAATCAACCCATCTCCCCCAAAACACTTTTCAGCCATTTCTCGTTAAAAATTTTATTTTCAAGTCATCCACACGGGTTTTCCGCTAGGAATTCGGCCCACAGTACAGCACTATAAGTACTCTAAGACACCCCGCTCCCATCACCCCGCCACTTGTGTATTATACAGAACACATCGAAGAAGTAAAGCTATCCGTTATTAAAATTCTTTTCTTATCATCTAGATCTCTCTTAGTATCAACTTTTTAGTATAACGTTAAACTCTATTTTAAATTGACAACACTGTTCAAACACCACTTGTGTATTATACAGAACCCATCGAAGAAGTAAAGCTAGGTCAAGTCATAAGACCACCCCTTTTTTTCACCACCTTCTTACGATCCAATTCGCGAATGTTATCTAGCTCTGTTTTTTTCCCTATTATTCAAATAAGATCGTTCGTACAGTCCAATTCCCGAATCCCTTATCCCTTTCTGCAAATGTCAATCAAACAATTCTGATTGAAGCATCCCTGCACTTTTCAGACATTTCTCGTTAAAAAATTTATTTTCAAGTCATCCACACCATAGAGCTACGATCGCAATGAATGGTACTTTTTATCAGAAAAAAATTTCAATTGCCAAAAAAAAACAAAAAAAAAAAACCATACTCTCAAATCATGTTGGACCAGTTTATAGGTTGCCAAGTTTTTTGCAATGTCCACGTGAAGCTATGCTGCACATTCTTGTGCAATTCATATCAATAACAAAAAACCAGTCTGATTATCTTATACACCCTTGACTATAGTTTCAAAACGTGTTTGAGCACTTTATTGATTGCCAGATTTTTTTTTAAATGTCCACGTGAAGCTACGCTGCACATTCTTGTGCAATTCATGTCAATAACAAAAAGCCAGTCTGATTATCTTATACAGCCTTGACTATAGTTTCAAAACATGCTTGGCCACTTTGTAGGTAAAGGATTGGTCGCTTTTTACAATGCATACGTCAAACGACACTGCATATTCTTGTAAAATTCCATGTATTTTTTCATGTATTTTTCATTTCTATAGTATGGATACTACTCATTATTTACGACCCTTACCCATGTGGTTGTTGGGGTCACGTCATCCTCGTAGGTACATTTCTTAGACTCTTGGTTAGGATGGACCGGCTAGCAATAAAGGGCACGGGGGGTGGGTCTGGGTGCCCTTCAATCACTTTTGATTTTAGGAAAACAAATAAAACATTGATTTTCTGATTGAACTAAAAAAAACTACGCATATTTTACCCAACCATGGTTTCAAAACATGGATTTCAAATTTTGAAATTTTTAAAAATTAAACGTAACACCCTTTATTTTAGCCATGTTGAAACAGTAGTCTAACAGGATTTAAAACTAACAGAGAATAGAAAACATGCATTTTTTTTTCTTCTGAATTAAGTTGGAGGGAAAAAATGTGTTTATTTGGTGAAAAATAAAAACAACATGGCTTAAAATCAATTGGGTTTGAAAGTAGGAATCTTAACAATTTTAGCGTGGTGAAAAAAACTTATTAGATTTTTCTTGGGGTAGGGGCTGTGGATTTCTAGCAAGGGTCATTTCCTTCTATTATGCCTGTGACTAACTGAAGAATTGTTCAATCCATGAATTAATTGAAAGCGAATTTTGAATTCAATCTTGCTTCTTCTTTTTGCGGCCTGGCTCTTTTTTATTTTTTGCGTGAATTGGATTCCCTTCTCTCAAACTTCCATCAGCGCTAAAAAAAAAAATAGAGGTAAGAAAAAGAAAATTGAACATAAAAAAAAAGCTATTAAGTAAACTGCAATGAGACCAGTGGCGGTTCTGGTATCTCTTGCCCCCGGGACAAAATACTGATTACTCTTTCGCTACAGAGCAAAAATTTTCGACCTAACACTTTTTCTTCATTTTCCTTTGTGCTAAATTACAGGAAAAGTGTATTTTTGGATGTCTTTCGAAAGTATCCAATCTCTGCTGTCTCTTTCGCAGCAAAGTCCCACGTAAGAACCTGCTCAATTATAAAGATTCTTTTGACAAAAAAAAAAATACCTCTTTCTTTATACGAAACACGTGGGGAGTAATTCAATGTCAATTCTTTTTAGTCACTAAATGAACCGCGCCCCTTAATTATGGACACTAACTGTCCTATAAACAGCATAGTAACAAGGTGTAAATTGGCCATTTTTTTCTTGTGAGTTTAGCTAATATACATGAAATGGAAAACGTCTAAATCGTTACTAGCAATTTGCCATGGAAACCCCCGGTAGAAGTTGTTTAGCGGAACACAACTGCATTGGAAACTTGAATCCATATTCAAGAACTGGTTTTCCCTTGTTTAATTAGACCTGTAGCTACTTTCTGTTTTTGAAAAAGAAATAAAATATTAATAGATCCTTGAAGCAGTAAGCGCGAGCTGAAAATGAAATCAGATTAGTTCATTTTCTCTTCACCTTGGAAACGGAATAGATTTATTTTATGGATAGAACAAAACGACGGAGTTTGGAGCTTGATTCTCATTCAATGTGATAAATGTTCTCTGATTCGCGCGAAATATTTTATCATTCAACATGTCAGAATTTGTTAAGACCTATTTGCTACAAGAGTTTGTAATGAATGTATATTCAATTTCTTTTTACCCATCATTGTATGAAAAATCGCTTTGATGATAGAGTAGAAGAAGAGAAAGAAGAGAAAAGAGGGAAAATACAATAAGCACAAATCACTATTGAGTCAGGCCTCTGCTTCTTCTTCCAATGAATTGGAGGTTTGCAGTTCAACGTCCGTTTGACGAGAGCGCCATCTAACCTTCGACAAATATGACCACGCCAGGCTGGGTAGCGTTTTTGATTGTTGCACAAACATCATGTATTTGGTGGCAATATATTTGAATTTAGGCGTTATCGGCTCCATTCAATGGGAAAGACACTAAAAATGTGTCCTAGGTAGCAGTGATCAAACACATCGAGGGCGGGAACATCTGCCGCATCTAGGGGCCACGTCTTGTAACAAGTAGACCCATTGGTGCTGAGGTGAGTTGTTAGTAGTAGTAGTAGACTAAAAAGCTGTTGGTTTTGTTTTATGTGAAAACACTTGAAATTTATTAATTCCTAATAATAGTTTGGTAAACTTGACCCCTTTATGTAACTTTGAAAAAGTAATCAGTATGAAAATTAGTATTTCTTGTAGCTGAAATGTTACTTTTCAAATGGAGTTTCAGTTTTGTTGTGATTTTTTTTTTTTTTTGTGCCAACATAGAAGTTCCCTTAATAAAAAGCTTTTCATTCATAGGTCCAGATTACAAAAAACTGAAGCCCGCGAAGCAATGTATTCCGATTGAATATTCCAAGCCTGATGGTAAGATCACCTTTGACCTTTTGACATCAGTTGCACTGACTGGAACGAATCACGAGCCTGACCAGCCTCCGCATTTGACCTTGAAAGATGATACGGTTCAAGTGAAGAGGAACTTGGCAAAATTTGATGGACCTGAAGCTCGATTTTGTCCTGCTGGTGAGTTGATGGCAGATTCCTTCATCTTTAGTTTAAATCATGGGCGCATGCATAATTTTTTTCGGGGGTGGGCGCAATAAAACTTTAAAAGACCTATCAAAAATTTGTTTATGTGCAATATTGTTACGTTTTTTACGAGTAGGGAAAATATTTGGGGGAGGGGGTTCAAACCCTGTGACCCTCTCCTCCCCCACTGGGTGTGGCCTTGGCTTAAGAACACGTGGGGAATTTCAGCTACTTTAATTTTAGCTACTTGAAAAGAATAAAGTTCTAATCAGTTCTTATCAAAGAAAAAAAGGACTAGTCAAGAATATCTATGATTTACATTGATGAACATCCACGAAAAATTAATAAAATAACAAATTAAAATCAAATCTGAAATGAAGACTCGAGAATACAAAAACTATTGTAACCAGCTTCATCTAACACCCCCTACCCCCACCCACCCATTCTTCCCGTCAAAATTACTATTGCTTAAACACACATTTAGAATTCTGTGAGAAAAAGTTTCTAAATATATTGAACAATTCTAATCTAAGGATTCAGGTGCGTGTACAGAGGGAGGGGGAAACTTCAAGCCCCATGTACCCTAAATCTTATGTGTTTTTTTATATCTCCAATAAGGGGCATATTTCTTGTCTTCTTTGAAGTTGTACCCCCACTCCTCCAAAGAAAACAAAAATGGATATATTCCTTTTACTCACCCTATTCAATTCAATTCAGTTCAATTTATCAAATACTCAATAATTGCATAAATAGACAAAGGTGCTAGAGGTCCAACAAGCATAGCTCGTGGAGGACCTCGTACCAAACACAAAACAGGACAAATCAAGTAAGGAAAAAAAATATAACAATATCTCGAAAATATAACCACTAGAATGTACCCCCACTATGAATGTGTCATTTTCGTTGTTAAGAGAAAAATGTCTGTTTAACTTTTAGATCTTATTCGATTCAGTGCAAGTTAACCCCCTCCTTGTTTCATGGATGGCTGCGGAGAAAAGTCCCCCTTTCCCTTTCCCAAGTTTTCAACCACTAACTCCCCCTTGACTCGTTCACCTGTATATTTGCAATGACGTCCAAAGATAAAGATATTTCATGCAACGGGGTACTTAAAAGAAGAAAACACGATGGAGAAGCGAATTGAATAAGGGATTAGAAAGGGGATAGTTTTCCACTTTTCATCTAAAATTGTATAATATTTAATATAATAAATAAGAACATGAGGGACGATCTATTGAAAGAAAAAAAAATCTAAATCAAACTACTGAAATGCCACCATACGTTGATGCGATTATAGTGTGTATCTTGGAAAGTCAGTAACCATAAAATTGAAATGGAGCAATGCTTGAGTAGTCATGGGATGCGGTCGAGCTGAGCCTGATCCCTAGATCCCTAGCTGATAGACCTGATCCCTAGCTGCACTATAGATGAAAGGATGATTAGAAAGGGGATAACATTCGACTTTGGACTTGAATTGGGTAACAAATGATGTTATTAGTAACTTATTTAGGAAATTATATTATAAAGAGTAGTATTAACGCATGAGAAAATTCGATAACATTATGGACGGTGACCTTTGACAGGGTGATTACTTTGAATGTTTGTAAAGTTTTATTAAAATCAGTACTTTTCTTTTATCAAAAATTATATCAATAGTCTTCAGTATTTTATCTCTTACTTCGTAAAGACTCAATTAAAAATTAAGTTTAAAAATTTAATTAATTCTTAATTAAAAACTCATTTACCACCCTATCATGGTAAAAAAAAAATACGGCATTTGACCTTACAGTCCCTACCGGTGGTTCTAATATCTGTTTCGTGGCCTTTCAGCCAGGAAGAGCAATGAGGGGGGGGGCTGGAGACCAGCCATCCTACGCTTTCGCACACCCTTCCTATTTGCCTTCCCTAGATTTCTCTTAAGTACCCGTTAAGAGCTGGCAAGACTCTGGCTGAGCTTACAGAAGCACGCCATTGATCCCCGATCCAAATAACTAGCGACTTCAGGAATATATATATATATATATATATATATATATATATATATATATATATATATATATATATATATATATATATATATATATATATATATATAATGTTCACCGAAGAAAACTGGCTGGTATCACAAATGGCTATATTTCAGTTCTGCGCTGCCATGTGGATTACTTCCTGTAAGCCCCTCCTTTTTCTCATAATCTTCACTATTTAAATTGCATTCGTTGTTCACTTCTTCTTTTTTGCGTCATTGGGACAAAAGTAAGCTGGTATCTTTATTAATTGGAATTATCCGTAGTCTTTTATCAAAGCCAGTTATAATATTAGTCCAATAAATAAGTTTTGTTCAGCTGTAGTTTGAAGCTACTAGGCTATATAGAGAATGAGATACATGCTGCATTATGAATTAGAAAAGTCAAGAGACCAATCGATATTGTTATAAGTTGCATATTCGTGCCTAGAATGACAGGACGTATCTTAAATTTATGTGATCTTACATAAAAAGCGAAAACTTGGTTTAGAAGAATTTTGGTATGAAAAATTTTTTGCTTTAGAATTTTACAAATATGCTGAGTCAACGATGCGCAACTGAAAATGTTGTAAACATTTTAAAATATAGTACTTAGAGTGAGTGGCGGAGCTAGGCGTTTGTGACCTGTGCGGCCGTACAGGGCCCCGTGCCACCAGGGTCACCGCTTTTCTGTAGAAAAATAGCCTAAAAGCGCAAGGCTACGTGAATGCTCCGCCACTTCTTGCAGCATGGAATACCGTACAGAACGATATCTCATGCTGCATGGCGAGTAATTACCCTGAAATCAGGGTAAGTACTTTGAGACCATATAAACACCTACGTAGTAATTTTAATTAAACGAATGATATAAATGCAAATCTCCGGTCTTAAGTAATAGCCATTTGGACCCCGTAAATTGATATTGCAGAGGTCTCCAAAATAATTAGCACCGCCACTGCTTAGAAAGATTTTCTAGTAGTATTTGGGCACTGAAATATTTTGCATTCTAAATATGACATGTCTCTTCTGCCTCTCACTGATTAAAATCGTCTCAGGAAGTGTGACCGTTAAATAAATTTTTAGTTGAGGAATTTTCGTGGCTTTTGAAGTCGTTTTTGAAAAATTGACAGCAGATAAGCCCTTTGAGATGGAGATTTATTTAATGTACCAAAAAAAAAAAATCATAACTCCTGTCGAACGCCCATGTTATAATAAGGTGTAGCCAAAAAGAGCTGAAATAATAAAAAAGAAACAAGATAACCAATCCAGATCACACTTTTACCACAAACCATACGTCTAAACAATTTCATTAGATCTATTATTATAAAGTTCCCCCAGACCCTATTCTTGTTTATCAGTACCATCAAAAAAATAGAAGGAAAAATAGTACTCATTAGAATTCTTTAATTGCTAATTAATCTATTAATTGATGCTAATTAATTGCTAATTGCTTTAATTAATCAGTTCTTTAATTTCTCTTTGATTTTTGAGTGTGACACAATATCGCGTCCAACTTGAAGCTGTGGAATGCACTTATTGTATTTTGATTTTGTGTAGCCGACATGCTCACACACACGGATTAAAAAATGACATTATTTCAAACGTTATTGATTTGTCGCACGTTGTTGCTGGACCTTTATAATATTTGCTACTAATATAAAATCAATCAGGATTAGTTCCAAGGGAAATAACACAAAGCACCTCGGAACCAATCAGAGGCCAGCTTCACATCTGTTGCATTATTATTATTTGACAACAAGTGTTTATGCAATATGATTCTTTAGCCTTTCCCTTCTTCTGGATCATGGAGGGCTGATCCCTCTTCTCCATCTATCACGAGTTCTCCCTTTCTGCATTGTTCCCGATCCCCTCGATCGGCATTCAGTGTTCGTTCTGTGTAACTAATCGGCGTTTTTTTTTTTCGGTTCAAGGGAGCATTTTTGTCGCTATATTGGACGGCTTTGGTGACCAAAAACCTCAAACTTCAAAGTCAAGCTTCTATATTTTTTCGTTTTATAAATAATTCCAAACTATTTTGTGTTTTACTTCTTTTTTTGGCCATGTGACCTTAATGTCTATGTCTTCGTTTGATAAACTTAAATTAAGGCCGTTTGGCCTTAATTTCTGTTTTTTCGTTTGTTAGATGATTCCAAACTATGTTTGTGTTTTACTTCTTCTTTTTTGGCCTTGGACATTTGGCCTTAATTTTTATATATCTTTGTTTCATACAAGCAAATTAAGGCCATTAGGCCTTAGTTTGCGTTTTTCTTCGTTTGATAAATGATTCTAAACTACTTTTGCGTTTTACTTTCTTTTGTTTTTACCTTAGCCATTTTGCCTTGATTTTTATGTTGTTTCATTTGATAAATGATTCCAAACTACATTTTTTTTTTTTTTTTACTTCTTATTTCTTGACCTTAAAACCCTGTTTGAGGGAATGTGTCTTTGCATCTTTGGGGTCTCTTTGGGGTCCCTTTTTTGTGTCCATGTATGCCATTACGGTGGTCCAAAGTTGCAACACAGCTGCTACTTTTGTTACAGTTTTGAGGTAAATGTTTCGAGGTACTTTGCTGTATCTTATGTATTGATAGGTGAAGTCAGACAATTACATCAAATGTCTCTTCTTCAATTTCTTTTGTGTTTGTCCATCGTGCAGCCAAAGTGTGAACAACTGCAGTTTTGCCACAAATTTTCTGACAATAGATGGGGGGGGGGGTCTTCCTGATATTTTTAAAATCTCTTTATTTTCCTTAAATGATCTTCCAAAGTGGATTTTTTTATAACATATACAAAGAGCCATATTAAAACATAATAAATAAATAAAGTATGAATAAATAAAGTCGATATAAATAAACAAACATCGATATAAATAATATTGATTATATTATATATTAATACATAATAGTATATAAATAAATATAAATGAATAAATTATAAATAAATAAAGTCAATATAAATAAATAAATATCAATATAAATAATATTTATTACATTATAAATAAATAAATAATAATATATAAATAAATAAAGTCGATAATATTTTCAATTTAAATTGAACAGAAATTACCATAAATAACTTTTGAACTACCTGCCTCTAAACCTTCTAAAGGCTATAGCGTGATTTGTGCCATAACGAAAACAATTGTTTATTTTGATTAGAGCTTTTTTTTTATTTGTCATACTATAAAAAACAACACATAAACTACATAATATCATAGGGTTAATCAAGGTTTAGAAATAAGAGCTACTGCAAATAAAAGTAGGGCTACTATTTTCCCTTTGGATTCCTCTGAACTGCTTGAGTGTCATCTGGGTGGCTTCTATTCATATCAAATAAAAAACAAGTTTTTTTTTAACTGAAAGTAAGGAGCAACATTAAAACTTAAAACGAACAGAAATTATTCCGTATATGAAACGGGCTGTCCCCTCCTCAACGCCTCGCTCTTAACGCTGTTTTAAAAAATAGAGTTGTGAGAAAGAGTCAAACTTTAGCGTCAAGAGCGAGGCGTTGAGGAGGGGACAGCCCGTTCCATATACGGAACAATTTCTGTTCGTTTTAAGTTTTAATGCCGCTCCTTACTTTCAGTTATTTAATTTCTGAACGTTTTAAAATTAATGCAGGTTTTGATTTTGGCTCACCGAACATGAATAATTAAAACGAAATTTGCATATTAATTTTACTTTTTTTTGCCTAAATGGCTTTCTCTAAAGTTGGTTAGTTTTATTTACGAACGTTTTTATTAGTAATAAATATACGTAACTTACGAATTAACTTACGTAACGAACTTCTATATTCGTATGCTAAAATTCTATACGCTAAAGTCAGAATTTTTTTTCCAATTCTTTAAGAATGACCTCTTAATCACAAAGGCCGTTAATTAGAATAAATAGCTCTTATGAAAGTACTAAAAAAACCTTAGCGCCAAGAGTGAGGCATTGACTAGGGGGCGAACCCAATCATATATGTAATAGTTTCTGTTCGTTTTTAGGTTTTGATGTTGAAAAGTTTGCAGTTGAAAAGTTTTTTCAGTTGAAACTTGTTTTTTTTTAATTTAATTTCTGATAGTTTTTAAATAATGCTGGGAAATTCGGCGCCCCCTCTATAGCAATGTCCCTTCCCCCATGAAGACTTCCTTCATGGAAAGATCCTCCCACCTAACCCCCGATCCAATACCACCCCCCCCACTACCAGAAAAAATCATCCCTCAAAACGTCAGCATACTTCCCAATAACCTACACAGTATGTAAGCATTGGGCAAAGTTCTGAATTTGCAGCCCTTCCACCGGGTACTGTGGGGAATTAAGTAATCCTCAAAGACAAAGTTGTTATATTTTTCGACCATGCTGAACAAAATGGCTGTGTCAAAATTTTGATCGGGTGACTTAGGGAAAAAAATGGGCGTGGGAGGGGGCCTAGTTGCTGCTCATTTTTTGGTAACTTAAAAAGGGCACTACGACTTTCAATTTCTGTTCGAATGAGCCCTCCCGCGATATTCTAGGATATCTGGGTCGATACGATCACCCCTGGGAAAAAAAAACAAATAAACACGCATCCGTGATCTTTCTTCTGGCAAAAAATACAAAATTCCACATTTTTGCAGATAGGAGCTTGAAACCTCTACAATTGGGTTCTCTGATACGCTGAATCTGACGGTGTGATTTTCATTAAGGTTCCATGACTTTTAGGAGGTGTTTTTGGAAAATAAGGCAAATTTTCTCAGGCGCGTAACTTTTAATCGGTAAGACTAAACTTGATGAAACTTATATATTTGAAATCAGCATAAAAATTTGATTCTTTTTATGTATCTATTGGTAGTCAAAATTCCGCTTTTTAGAGTTTCAGTTACTATTGAACCGGGTCGCTCCTTACTTACAGCTCGTTACCACGAAGTGTTAGATGAACTGAAAGTCTGCGTAATTGGCTTCCTTTTAAAACTGAACGCTTATGACGCTTATCCTGTAAACACCCTTTAATAAATAAGTATCTTAGTCCACCATATTTTTTCTAATTTTAACTTTTTTTGGAAATACAGGTCAATGTTCTGTAAAAAAAAAAAAAAAAAAAAAAAGACGTGACAGATCAGTACGGCCGGATTTTTTTCTTAATGGAGGCTTCATTGGTCCTGTTTACCCCGCCCTGAAATTTCTAGCTGATCACTGAAGTAAAATACAGTTATTTGCGCTACGAATCGATACATCCAAGTTTTTCGTCCAAATTGGATTGTCCTCATCATGGTCTCCTTGTTTCAGTCTATTTACCTGAGCTCCTAAGTTTCATGCCGATTTGAGAAAACAAGGTTTCGTCGATTTTTTGGTGTCACGAATCGATACAAAACAAAATTTCCAAAATTTTCTCTTCTCTTTAGTTTGTCTTGCCACTGTATATACCCAGTCAGTTGAAGCCATACTTCAAAATGATTTTGTCTTCAGTGAAATCAGAGGCAACGCTGTAGCGCTGCCTATAGTAAAGGCCATACGGCTCCAATATTTTTTTTTTTTTTCTTTCAGAGGCACTTCATATGGAAGGGGTCGTCGTAGAAACTTTGAAGGGGGCTCATTTGATTGGAAATCGAGAGTTCTTTTTAATAGTCGAAAATGATTGGAGGGCAACTGGCCCCCCCCCCTGCCCCACGCCCATCATTCCCCCAAACACATCCAATCAAATTTTTGAGATAGCCATTTTGTTCAGCGTAGTTGATTTCCAGATAGAAAATATATTTTTGAGGAGGACACTCCCCCACAACCCTCAGGGCAAGGGTTTTAAGTTGTACCCTGGGGCATATTAGGTTTTTTTATAGAAGGCGTTGTGTTAGAAACTTCAAAATAGGCTCATTCGATTGGAAATTCAAAGGGCTAGTTCCATTTTTAATAGTCGAAAGTGATTGGAGGGCAACTAGCCCCCCCCCCTTCCCACGCCCATCATTTCCCCAAACACATCCAATCAAAATTTCGAGATAGGCATTTTGTTCAATGCAGTTGATTTTCTGATAGAAAATATGTTTTTGAAGAGGAAACTCCTCCACAGCCCTCGGGGCAATAGTACTAAGTTATGCCCTTAGGGCATATAAAGTTTTTACAGAAGGTGGTGTCGTAGAAACTTCAAAACAGGTTCATTCGATTGGAAATTCAAAGGGATAGTGCCCTTTTTAATAGTCGAAAGTGATTGTAGGGTAACTAGCCCCCCCCCCACGCCCATCATTCCCCCAAACACGTCCAATCAAAATTTTGAGATAGCCATTTTGTTCAGTGTAGTTGATTTCCAGATAGAAATTATATTTTTGAGGAGGAAACTCCCCCAAAGCCCTCAGGGCAAGGGTTTTAAATTATGCCCTGGGGGCATATAAGGTTTTTATAGAAGGTTTGCCTTAGAAACTTGAAAAAAGGCTCATTCGATTAGACATTCAAAGAGCTAGTGCCCTTTTTAATAGTCGAAAGTGATTGAAGGGCATCTAGACCCCCCCACGTCCATCATTCCCCCAAACATAAGTAGAGATCTATGTTCCATTTCTAGCACGCTATGTTCCTTCCCATGATATTCTAGCACGCTATGTTCCTTCCTATGTTATTCTAGGAGCTTATGTTCCTTCCCATGCTATTCTAGCACGCTATGTTCCTTCCCATGCTATTCTATAGCACCATGTTCCCTCCCATGCTATTATAAGGGCTTATGTTCCCTCCCATGCTATTCTATAGCGCTATGTTCCTTCCTATTCTATTCTATAGAAGCTCTACACCTTTTCAAAGAGAGTGAGTACCCCCCTCACATGGCCTTCCATTTCTACGGGACGTATAGGAATTACCATGCTATTTGCGTGAAGCTATAGGAAAACATTTCCAGAGCATGTACTTATGGATACCTTTCCAAGCAACGTGATTAAACACGCTTTTACAATCGGAATTGTTTGATTGACATTTGCAAAAAGGGATAAGGAATTCGCAAATTGGACTCTATGAACGATATTAATTAATGTTTGAAAAATAGGAGTGTGATGGATTATAATTAGTGATTGGATAATTTTTTAACAAGAAATCTCCGAATAAAATATTTTTGGAGGGATGGGAGCGAGGTGTCTTAGAGTACTTATAATGGTGTTATTTGTGAAGATTACGTTCCTTGGCACCTTTTCAGAACATGTACTTGTGGATACCTTTCCAAGCAACGAGATTAAACACGCTTTTAGAATCGGAATTGTTTGATTTGCATTTGCAACAGGGATAAGGAATTCGCAAATTGGACTCTATGAACGATATTAATTAATGTTTGAATAATAGGAGTATGATTGATTCTAATTAGTGATTGGATAATTTTTAACAAGAAATCTCTGAATAAAATGTTTTTGGAGGGATGGGAGCGAGGTGTCTTAGAGTACTTATAATGGTGTTATTTGGGGAGATTACGTTCCTTGGCACCTTTACAGAGCATGTACTTATAGATTCTAGCCGACTATGTTCCTTCCTGTATGATAAATTTAATTTATTTTTTAATGCAGTAGTTTTTCAGTAAGGACACTCTATATCCTAAAAGTATTTAATTCAAACTATTACCTTGAGAATCGATGTTGTTAGAAGAATTTCAAAAGGATCGTTTATGAGTGCTGGCATATCTGATGAAATAATTTAGGTCGTCTGATCAATTTATTTTTTTTTTCAATGCAGTAGTTTTTTAGTAAGGACACTCGATATCCTAAAAGTGTTTGATTCAAACTTTTACCTTGAGCATCAAAGTTTTTAGTAGAATTTCAAAAGGATCGTTTATAAGTGCTGACCTGTCTTTGATGAAGTAAGTCATGTCGCATGATAATTTTTTTTTTAATGCAGTAGTTTTTCAGAAAGGACACTAGTTATACTAAAAGTGTTTGATTCAAACTTTTACCTTGAGCATCAAAGTTTTTAGTAGAATTTCAAATGGATCGTTTATAAGTGCTGACCTGTCTTTGATGAACTAATTCATGTCGCATGATAATTTTTTTTTAATGCAGTAGTTTTTTAATAAGGACACACGATATCCTAAATGTGTTTGATTAAAACTTTTACCTTGAGCATCAAAGTTTTTAGTATAATTTCAAATGGATCATTTATAAGTGCTGACCTGTCTTTGATGAACTATTTCATGTCCCATTATAATTTTTTTTTTTTAATGCAGTAGTTTTTTTAGTAATGACACTCGATATCATAAATGTGTTTTTTTAAAACTTTTACATTGAGAATCAAAGTTTTTATTATAATTTCAAAAGGATCATTTATAAGTGCTGACCTGTCTTTGATTAAGTAAGTCATGTCGCATTATAATTTTTTTTTTAATGAAGTAGTTTTTCAGAAAGGACACTCGTTATCCTAAAAGTGTTTGATTAAAACTTTTACCTTGAGCATCAAAGTTTTTAGTAGAATTTCAAAAGGATCGTTTATAAGTGCTGACCTGTCTTTGATTAACTAATTCATGTCTCATTATAATTTTTTTTTTAATGCATTAGTTTTTTAGTAAGGACACTAGATATCCTAAATTTGTATGTTTCAAAATTTTACATTGAGCATCAAAGTTTTCATTATAATTTCAAATTTATCATTTATAAGTGATGACCTGTCTTTGATGAACTAATTCATGTCGAATTATAATTTTTTTTTTTAATGCAGTAGTTTTTTTAGTAAGGACACTCGATATCCTAAATGTGTTTGATTAAAAATTTTACCTTGAGCATCAAAGTTTTTAGTAGAATTTAAAAAGTATCGTTTATAAGTGCTGACCTGTCTTTGATGAACTAATTCATGTCGCATTATAATTTTTTTTTTAATGCAGTAGTTTTTTAGTAAGGACACTCGATCTCCTAACTTTGTTTTATTAAAACTTTTACCTTGATAATCAAATTTTTCAGTATAATTTCAAATGGATCGTTTATAAGTGCTGACCTGTCTTTGATGAAATATTTAATTTCCCAAGATAATTTTTTTTTTAATGCAGTAGTTTTTTAGTAAGGACAAACGATATCATAAATGTGTTTGATTCAAACTTTTACCTTGAGAATCGATGTTGTTAGCAGAAAGTTATTCAAGATTGTTCAAGACGCATATAGTTTTCAGTAAAGCACCAATGACGCAGTAGGATTTAGACTTTTACAGTGAGAGAAGGAGGTCATATCCAAACTGTTATTTGTAGTGATTTTTGTTCTTTTCAAGCTTGATTTGCATATTCAATCTAAGTTTCACTCGTTTTAAGATTTATTTATTTATTTACATTAGTATCTATTGTATGTTTGTTTGCATTGATTCCTTATTTAATTTTTGTTCGTTTTGGGTTTCATTTATTCTTTAATAGTAATTTCTGGTCGTGTTGTTTTTTTATTTTTAAATGTATTTTTATATGCTTATCTTAAGTTTAAACTTAACATTAAATTTATTTGAAAAACTTATTTTTATGAAAGTTTTTTTTTGATTTATTACATTTAAAAAATAGTATTTTTTTCAACTGAAAGTAAAGAGCCACATTAAAACTTAAGACGAACAGAAATTATTTCGTATATGAGGGGATTTTCCCTCTTCAATACCTCGCTCTTTATGCTAAAGTTTTTTAGTACTTTTAAAAAAGCCTCTAATTAATTGTAGTGAAACTGTCCTTGTGTTTCATGAGCCGTCCTTAAAGAATTGGGACGAAAAGCCAAACTTTAGCGTACAGAACGGGGTATTGAGGAAGCGGACAACCCCTTTATATATGGAATAACTTCTGTTCGTTTTAAGCTTTACTGTGGCTCCTTACTTTCAGTTGAAAAAACGTATTTCTTTTGTTTAATTTCTGATAATTTCTAAAATATTGCCGGCAAATTCGGCTTCCCTTCCATGAAAAATGCCCTCCCCCACAAAAAAAATCTCCTAGTGCAAAAGTTTCTCCCGGAACATCAACCCCCCAGAAACTTCCCTCTCCATGAAAAATCCCCCCAGCATAAAATTTCCCATACTGGTAATGTCTGTATACTTCCCAATAATAAATACTATACGTGAACATTCGGTGAATATCATTGCTTATAGCCTTTTCCCCAGCGGCTATGGGGGGCCATGCTATCCCCAAAGGCATATTCAATGAGTCTTTCAACTATGCTGAACAAAATGGCTATCTTAAAATTTTGATCGGACGACTTAGGGCGAAAAAGAGGCGTGGGAGAGAGGCTAGTTGTCCTTCAATCTTTTTGGTCACTTAAAATAGCTCTAGAACTTTTAATTTCCGTTTGAATGAGCCCTTTCCCGGTATTCTAGGACCATTTGTTCGATACAATCACTTCTGGGAAAAAAAAACATAAATAAACTCACATCCGTGACATTTCTTCTGGCAAAAAAATACAAAATTCCATATTATTGCAGATAGGAGCTTGAAACCGCTACAGTAGGGTTCTCTGATAAGCTGAATCTGATGGAGTGATTTTCTTGAGATTCCTTGACTTTTGGGGTTTACTTTTAAATTTTGATGGGTAACACTAAACTTAATGAACAGTATATATTCAGAATCAGCATGAAAGTCCATTCTTTTGATTTATCTATTGATGTCAAAATTTAGTTTTTTAGAGTTTCGGTTACTATTGAGCCGAGTCTCTCTTTACTCCTATCCACATGATCTGCCTATTAATATCCACATGACCTATAAATTTCAAGTTTATCAGAAATTTGAAATTCGGTCCATTTTTGGCGTCACGAATCGATGCTGCAAAAAGGTATTTCCATTTTTTTCTCTATAAATTAAGTTTGCTTTTTTGAAGTAAAACTCAGTCTCAATTAGTTATTGTTTTACTTTTTTAATATTAGATTTGTTTTCAAAAATAGACTCTGTAATATTAAATATACAATATACATGAATAGTTAAGTCTTAAGACCGGGAGTTAGTATTAGTTCAGTTTTGTATCGTTAGTAAATTTAAAATATCACAGGTTGAACTTCCGAGGATGTTATATTTCCACCGAGCTTTCTTTTTAGCGAAGTGGATCTAGAGCATATTTCAAAAAGATTTGACCAAGCACAAGATATGAAATCTCGGGTGAGGGACTAATGGAGAGGCAAAAAAAAATTCCTTTTAGTCTCTGACGTCACGAATCGATACAGTCTTATTTTCAAGATTTTTGTCTTCATTAAGATGCTCCTGGCCTTGTCTACATGGAACTTTAAAGCCGACCAGGAAATACTTATATGGGGTTTCCCTTAGTCTGTGTTCGAATAGAAAGTTTTTTGTAGCCCAACCTGGTCTAGCACATTTTTGTTTTTCAATGTAAGGGGTATTAATCGAGTTTCGGGGGCTCAAAAGAAAAATAGTTTTTGAAAAAGTATGCTTCGCTGGTGTTTTTTTATTCCATTTAAGCAAAAATGGATTAGTTTGAGTGGTAATTGCCTGCTTTGAGTTTTACCTGTTCTGGCTTTATTTCGAATTCCGTATAAGAATCTAAAACCCGGAAAAAATGTTTTTTTTTGTAAGTTTGGAATCAATAAAGGAAAACTTTCCAATGGACTTAAAGAATTCAAATTACTATCCGTTTTGTTTTTGTTTGGAGACGTAACATAAAAAAAAAACAAAGGAAAACTTTTTCCTTCTTCGAGGAAAAGGAAGAAACAAAGAAAGGGGAAATGGAAAAGAAAAACTTTTTCTTTCTTTCGAAGGAAAATTGTCAAGCTTTTTAGGACACCAAGCCTGCATACAAGGCGGTTTTGAGTGTCAGCAGTTCTTCTTTCTAAATAGAAATCTTCAGAAATGAAGAATTTTTTTCTTTCAAAAATTCTACCACCCCCCCCCCCCCCTTCCCCTCCCCAATGTTTCCATTTTTTTTGCGTTTAGTATTCATACCCTTACGCAAAGTTAACTGACAAATAATGGAATTTCTTGCTCGAAGTTGGAACACATTTAGACAATTTCAGATAGAAAGCGTGACTTGCAATCGAAAATGGTAGCTGTGTTTATCAACTTCAATCCATACAAAAAACATCCTCCACAAGCGTTTGAGCAAGTAGTCTATGATGGCTCTATCTCATATCCATACATAGTACGAATACGCGGAAAACCGCTCTGTTCTGAATAACGAATGCGTATCTCATTTCAATGTGTTAAGCAACAAAATTCAAGCGTTGAAAAAAAAAATCCAATGAAGAACATAGAGCTGACAGAAAGGCTAATACTAATTATTAGTTTTTTCTAATAACTTATTACAAAGGTAATTTTGACTCTTAGAGATTCTATTCGGTTACAAGGCTATGGAAGTAATATCAAGAGAGACAAAAGAAGTTCTTGTCTAGGGAAGAAATATAAAGTGAAGCAAAAGAAGTTCTTGTCTTTGAAAAGAAATTAAAGAGAGACAAGGATGTGATGCAATCAGTCGAGGCCACTTTGCCATTATAACAGCATACCATATGCCAAGTTATTGTCAAAGCCTATAACACAATAATTATTGACGAAGATAGCTTTGAAAGGGGGGGGAGAAGAATCCAGAAGCGTAGCTAGGGTTTTCAGCGTCCGAGGACAATGTTGGTTTTTTATACTTCCCTCCCCCGTCATTACCAAAATACAGGTAAGATCATAGTATTAACCAAACACTTAGAGCCCCCTCAGAGGCTGTACCCGGGGGATGCCGTCCCTTCTTGCCCCCTTCTAGCTATGTCACTGAAAGAATCATCAGCGTTTCTCAAATTTAAATTTTTTGCTTTTTTAAATTACTTGATGTGAAATGACTCTGTCGTTTCACCCCTGGGGTAATGCACGGCACAGGTTCTCCGTAACTACGCGAGCTGTTTGAATATAGGGTTACGCTGTATGGAAAGCTTTGTCACGGTCTAATCCCTAGGAATTGTGGTTTTAAACCACGGAGTACTGGAGTGTGTGAAATTATCTTATTTCCATAATATTTGCTTTATTCATTTTCTTTTCTTGCTAATGTCTTTCATTTTTATGCATAGGAAAACGATTTGAGATTTTTATTTAGCAGATGGCTTGAGTAGGGATACCAAACTCAATATTTTTAATACCATCCTATTTTCTTTTTAATGTTAAACTACGGATCAGAATTTAGTCGAGTACTGATCCGAATGGTTAGCACGCTAGACTTGAAATCCTTTGTCCATGAGGACAGGGGTTCTAGTCTTAGTTTCGCCGGTTATATGGTTTGGAAATGGGGTCAGTGGTCGAACTGTAAGCTCAGCCGGAGTCGACCCAGATCTAAATGGGTACCTGGAGAAATCTGGGGAAGGTAAATAGAAAGGGTGGGCGAAAGCACAGTATGGCTTTCCCCCAGATCCCCCCCCCTCACTGCACTTCCTGGGTGAAGGGTCATGACACGGAGATCAGTATTGCCGGTAGGGAATTTTGAATCAAATTAAACAATACATAAAATCTAGATGGTGTTATTTCACTAATGACTAAAAAGCAGGCTTTTAGTCAATCATGATATTTAACATATTTTTAGCTTCAATACATTAACTTTTAACGTCTAAGGAGACCCTAGACGGTCAATCATTTTGATCAAAAGCTTCCGTCAATCGATTGACGTGGGCTTTAATCAACTTTCAATCAACCCTTCAATCTTGACCAAAGCTAATCTAACACACTGCTTTTGGTCAAAATGATTGAGTCATTCTAACTTTCTATCAATCACCGTCAACGCTTGACTCAAGCGTCACATAGGCTCTTAGACGGTCAATCATGCTTGAGTCAATCGATTGATGGAAGCTTTTGATCAAAACGATTGATCGTCTAGAGCCTCCTTAAGTAATCAGGCTGATTTTGACGAGGGGTCGCTCTCTCTCAGACATCATATACACTAGATGGCACGTGCTAAGTGTGGTGGAACTATGTGGCGTTCCAAAATGCACATCAGGTAGTTGGTAAAGGAGTATAAGCTCAATCTTTGAAGGAACTAATTGGAAACTCGGTACTGTACTAAAATACAGGCCACACGCGAGAAGAGAAGTTTGATTAATGCAAATGAAATAAAACAAAATAGGGTGAAAATATATAAGTTTATGAAGAATATTGGGCTGTATGTTTGCATATTAGGGGGTGGGGTGGGGATAAAGCATAGCATATATTAAATATGGAGCATGCTGAATAACGCGAGAAGTGAAGTTTCTAATCAAATAAAGCAAAATATTTCTAATATTTTTCCCTTATCCTTGAAAAATTTAACTGCCTCTTTTTCTGTCCTTCTTAAATCCCAAATCGTAGTTTTAGCATCCATGTTCATTCAATCACTTCTCGCATGTGTCTTTGATTTTAGCACAGTAGCGGAAACTCCATAAATTGAAAACTCAGTTTTGGTCCCGATATGCATTTGCAGGCTAGAACATAATTCAATGTTTTAGATTTACATAGAACAAGCATCATAGACACTAACTTCAGCTGACTTTTAACCAGAGCCTCCCAACAACCTCCTGTGGGAGGGGCTTTGATGCTCACGTAGCCAGGCTTGGAAGGATGCGATTCCATCCGTAGGTAGTTTATATAGCCTATAACTTATCGCAGTATAATAAAGTTAAAAATTACTATTTCTAAGGCATTCTAGAACGTATCGACTTCCTTCAGTCGATTCCGACAGATCTTACTTTTCTGTTAGATGTCAAATACCGTTAATCTCAAATAAATATGAAGAAATTCAACCCGATTTCCAGTATAATTTTAAAAGGAAAATGTTGTATATAAGTGCACATACCCTCCCCCGCTCCTACTTCTATGCTGGTAATCATATGAATTTAGCGTTTTATAGTGCACTCCAAATGCTTATACTAAGAGAAAATTTGTCAGCGCCCGCATTGTAGTCGTAGACCAAGTATATTCTTCAAACAAAGTGAGATTAGGGAGTAAATTACCCTCTCTTTATTAAATGTGATAGACCTCTCACTGAAAGTTAGAAATTTTGGGCTTAAAAATGCACTTTTTGATGCTCAGGTTACCCTACACCACAGAAAGATTCTGTCACCCCCTTTTTGTGTGGGCAACTGCACACTTCTGTTAGGAAAATATTAAAGCCTCGGTAAATCAACACAAATTCTTTATAATAACTGTTTATTTTCCATGGATTGCATATAGGCTATACTTAAAGACGAATGCGTCACCGTGCGGCATTATATCCTCTAAAGTTGTATGGCTTTATAAATAGGTCATCGATAGCTTTTAATCAATTAAATCTCTCAAAGTTTATCTCGATTGTATCTCGGTCCTTTCCAGGCCAAAAGTGTTGTTCTGTACCGAAAACATAAAAAGCCACCATTTTGCTGTGACGCAAGCTCTTTCGTTTCCTAAGAATGGCACTGAAACTTTCTATTGCCGTTAGAATGAACCCTATTCCGATATTCTACTATCATTTGCTCGATGTGATCGCTCTTGGGGAAAAACAATAAATAAAAACATGCATCTCTAACTATCTTTTTTGAGAAAAGCACGACCATTCTTAATAGTAAATTTAAGATTAATAGTTTTTGTATGTTTGGAACAAGGTCGTATCCAGGAAGAGGGCTACGGGGTTTGAACCCCCCCCCCTGTCCTGTCCAAATTTTTGTCCGAATCGTAAAAACGTAATAAAAATGCATATTAACAAATTTTTGATGTGTTTTTTATGTTTTTATTGCTCATTTATTTACAATGATCACAATTTAATAACAGATCAAGTTTTAACTAAAGCGTGACTTCTACAAAAGTAGCATATCAGCTTGAAATACCTTGCTGTGCCAACGCGAAAAAAAATATTTCTCAGTCAGAATTATTGAAGACACCGTCCCTGTTGATAACTTGTTTTTATACTGAGTGCAAGAGTTTGTGACTCAGAACACAACCCCAAAGAGCGCTTCCTTAGAGAAAGGGTGCGAACTTTTTTTGAAGTGACGCTTAAATCTGCTGAGCTAAAACTGAAATAGACAGGTAGTATCTTAACCCCCTCCCTTGAATGAAAATCCTGGATGCGCCCTTGGTTTGGAATCAAAATGAAAAGTAAATTATTTTTTTGTTTATACAAAATCATACGGGTTCTTTACTCACACTTCCTTATTACGAGCATTGATCTTTAGGAATTCTAGTCTTGCAACCGAGAAAATAAAAAAAAAATCAGGCCATTAGATCATTAGCGTAAATTATGATTCCACTCTAGACTCTAGAACATTCATATTCTTACTCCAATATACTTTTGCACGTTTTGTACATCTACGGATGATTTCTTTTTGCATTGATATTAATACCTGACATGATCGATTTTTCTGACTCTTTTTACTTTTCTATTCCTTCCTAATTTTCAGTTTTATATTCTCAATTTCCTGTTTTTGCCATTTCAATTTAGTTGGAAACTTGGAAAAACATGTAAAGCTGACATATTTCAATTTGAAAGAAAATGAGTTTAAGAAGAAGAAGTTATTTGCATAGGACGCTAAACCAACAATAAAAATGTCAAAATAAAAGTTAAATCAGCTTTTTTTTATTAAACTAAAGTGCATACGAAGCCGGAAAAAATACAAGAGGGGCTGGTGATGTTTTATGTAAATAGTTAGATTTTGAAACTCGTGTATTTTTATTTCTTCTTGTTCACTCTCTCTACCCTTTCCTTCTTCTCTCTATCTCCCTTTTTCTCAGTGGCGGTTGTTGCCTCTCTTGCGACCTGGGCAAGAAATAACCGTGGGATCTCTCTCTCTCTCTCCCTCTCTCTCTCTCTCTCTCTCTCTCTCTCTCTCTCTCTCTCTCTCTCTCTCTCTCTCTCTCTCTCTCTCTCTCTCTCTCTCTCTCTCTCTCTCTCTCTCTCTCTCTCTCTCTCTCTCTCTCTCTCTCTCTCTCTCTCTCTCTCTCTCTCTCTCTCTCTCTCTCTCTCTCTCTCTCTCTCTCTCTCTCTCTCTCTCTCTCTCTCTCTCTCTCTCTCTCTCTCTCTCTCTCTCTCTCTCTCTCTCTCTCTCTCTCTCTCTCTCTCTCTCTCTCTCTCTCTCTCTCTCTCTCTCTCTCTCTCTCTCTCTCTCTCTCTCTCTCTCTCTCTCTCTCTCTCTCTCTCTCTCTCTCTCTCTCTCTCTCTCTCTCTCTCTCTCTCTCTCTCTCTCTCTCTCTTTCTCTCTCTCTCTCTCTCTCTCTCGTTTTCTCTCCTTAATTGCGTTCGTTTTAAAATAACGGTCAAGATGATTCCAATTTCAAGTAGTTGATTGTGGCAACTTGGCTCTTGTATCATTTTTCATCTTACAAAACTAATAGCGTTTCCCGTCAACTGTTGCTAAGTCCAGAGATCTGCTTTCCAATAAAAAGCCTATCAGGGCTCTGATCAAAAATCCATCTTAGGCTCACGGTTGACTTGTCATGAATAGGGGGGCTCGCTGATAGGACGAAAAATTGGAGTAGAAACAACTTGTGATTAGAGAATCGATTTCGATAAATTGGCTCAACAGGCAATGTATGTTTATGTTAGTTTTGTCCGGTGTATCTAAGTGTGCCCAAAGGAATTCGTGGGGGAGGGAGTAAAGCTTTGAACTTTTTTTTCCAGAAACTTATCATTTCTTTCTGAAGGTTTCACAATTTGTTACTCTTTTCAGATATATCTGGTCCTCAAAGGTAGGGAGGGGGAGAATAAGGGTAGAAAATAAAACAAAACATCAGACGATTGTGTTTCGTTAGGCTCGAAAGTTGGATTTACCACCTTGTAAAACAGATGAAAATCTGGACATCAAAAGAACAAACAATGTTTTACTTCTAGATCAATAAGTGCCGCGTAGCACAAGTGCCAATCTACTGATACCTTTCCCTAGGCCGGCAGTGCTATGCGTTGTTGAGGCCAAATCACTCTACGCTCTCCGTATTTTCCACTAAATTCCTCTAGGTACCTATTTGAAGCTGGGTGGCATTTGCCTTGTTTTACAGGGAAACGTCACTAGATCTCGCCCCAAACCAAACAATAGCCATCACTTGTGAGGTTGATGGGTGACCTTGAAGAGCTGACCTACTGACCATCCGGCCAGGAGGACCGATTACTAGATGGAGCTTTTTGAAAATATTGATATTAGTGGCGTTTTTTTTGCGTGGTTGGTTCCGTGGTTTAATCGTGTTTTGCCATTTTTGCGTTTTCGACAAAACACGTAACAGCATGTTTTAACAAAACTTCGTTTTTTTGAGACACACGAAACATCATGTTGCCTGTTCGACTGTCTGTTTCCTCAAACTTGGAAATTGCTCTTTGTGCGTGTTGCGTGTTCGATTGGTCCCTATCCAGATTAAATAAAAAAAACAAGTTTTTTAAACTGAAAGTAAGGAGCGACATTAAAACTTAAAACGAACAGAAATTATTCCGTATATGAAAGGGGCTGTCCCCTCCTCAACGCCTCGCTCTTTACGCTAAAGTTTTTTATTGTTTTAAAAAATAAAGTTGTGAGACAGAGTCAAACTTTAGCGTAAAGAGCGAGGCGTTGAGGAGGGGACAGCCCCTTTCATATACGGAATAATTTCTGTTCGTTTTAAGTTTTAATGTCGCTCCTTACTTTCAGTTTAAAAAACTTGTTTTTTTTATTTAATTTCTGATCGTTTTTTAGTTAATGCAGCTTTTATTTGTATAAAAATTTTACTTTTCTTTTGCTAAATGGATGTCTTTACAAATTAACTTACGTAACTAACTTCTATATTCGTATATTTTTCTTCTGGCAAAATATACAAAGTTGCAGATTTTTGCAGATATGAGCTTGAAACCTATGTAATAGGGTTTTCTGATACGCTGAATCTGACGGTGTGGTTTTCATTAAAATTCTTTCACTTGTAGGGGATGTTTCCCCCCTCTTTAAAAAATCGAGTAAATTTTCTCATGCTCGTAGCCTTTGAAGAGTAATACCAAACTTAATAAAATTTATATATTTAGGATCAGCATTATAAACACATACTTTTGATACATTTATTGACATCAAAATTTCGTTTTTAAAAGTTTCGATTACTATTGAGCCGTATCGCTTGTTTTTTTATTGTTTTTTTATTACGTATATGTTATTACTTATATGAAGGGGTTCTCCCCTTTAGTCAATACCACGCTCTTTACGTTAAAAGTTAAAAAAAAATTTGATTCAGAAACCCCTGAATCACAAAGGCCGTTTAATTAGAATAGATAGCTCTTTTGAAAGCACTAAAAAAAACCTGTAGCGTAAAGAGCGAGGTACTGACTTGGGGGAAAACCCCCTCACATGCGTTATAATTTCTGTTCGTTTTAAGTTCTAATATTCCTTCTTACATTTCAGTTGAAAAAACTTGTTTTTTTTTAATTAATTTCTGATCGTTTCTTAAATAATGCTTGGAAATCCGGCGCCCCCTTCATAGAAATGTCCCTTACCCCAAAGAAACATCCTCCACGAAAATATTCTCCAGAGTAACCCCCTCCTCTAGCCCCCCCCTCTCCAGAAAAAAATCCTTCCTGAAAATGGTTGTATACTTCCCAATAACCAATAAATAATGCTGGCAAGTCCGGCGCCCCCTTCATGGCAATTTCCCTTCCCCCATGAACACGTCCTTCATGGAAAGATCCTTCCATATAGCCCCCGACCCTTTCCTTTCCCCACCTACCAGAAAAAATCTCCTCGGAAAAAGTCTGTATACTTCCCAATAACCAATACTATATGTTAACATTGAGTAAAGTTCATAACTTTCAGCCCTCCCCTGGGGACTTTGGGGGATCAAGTCATCCTAAAAGACATTTTTATCATATTTTCGAACATGCTGAACAAAATGGCTATCTCAAAATTTTGGTCAGGTGACTTTGGGAAAAAAATGAGCGTGGGAGGGGGCCTAGTTACCCTCCATTTTTTTTGGTCACTTAAAGAGGGCACTAGAACTTTTAATTTCCGTTCCAATGAGCCCTCCCACGATATTCTAGGACAACTGGGTCGATACAATCACCCCTGGGGAAAAAAAAAAAAAAACAAACAAACAAACAAGCAAACAAATAAACACGCATCCGTGATCTTTCTTCTGGCAAAAAATGGAAAATTCCACATTTTTGTAGATAGGAGCTTGAAACCTCTACAGTAGGGTTCTCTGATACGCTGAATATGATGGTGTGATTTTCATTAAGGTTCTATAACTGTTAGAGGGTCTTTCCCCCTTTTTTAGAAAATCAGCAAAATTTTCTCAGGCACGTAACTTTTGATGGGTAAGATTAAATTTAATGAAATTTGTATATTTGAAATCAGAATTAAAATCTGATTCTTTTGATGTGTCTATTGGTGTCAAAATCCCATTTTTTAGAGTTTCGGTTACTATTGAGCCGGGTCGCTCCTTACTTACAGTTCGTTACCACGAACTGTTTGATAGAAAAAAGTTATCTGTAGATGACAAAAGAAAGGATAAGATGGAAGGGAAGAAAATGGACATAGATCCTGCTGAATATGCGTTTTTGAATAGAGGCCAAGGTGAAACATATGTGTACAAGAAAACAGGCAAGTAAAAAGCTCAGAATTTTTCCACATGTTTCCACAGTTTTGAATATTTTGCCACTTTCCTAAAATGCGTTTTTAGTCGTTCAACCAGGAACATGAACAGAGAACACGAAAGCGACAAAAACTGCGTTTTGGGGCTAGAACATGAAACTTGGAACATGAACCATGAAACACGAACTTCGAAAAAAAACGCAGCTATTCTCAAGTGTTGTTCAACATTGTCAGTACTAGCGAGACTGTACCAATATCGTACCAATTCGGGCAGGGATCATATTAGAAGATCAAGAAGATGGAAGGTGGGAAGCTGGGTATTTTAAATATAATTGCCTCGTCAAACCTTTCTGAAGCAACTGGTGAGGTTTTATGCTTCTGTGAGGCTTTTGTCGGAAGTGTGCAAACGTCCACAATTTTTTGGTTTTATAAATGATCAATTTTAGGCATGTGTCTAAGCTTTGGATACTTAAATGAACCGTTGGTTCTTTTAATTCAAGTACTATTATATATGCCATGGAGTGAACTGACTTAAGTTCTGAACAAGGAATCCTTACTTCCCTAATTCTCAATGTGATTTAAGATGCCCTGTATTATACCAAGGGGCTAGAAACTTAGGGTCTGTTAGCCCACTCGTCAACCAGTTTTTACCTATGCTATTTTCTGTGGACTGATTCAGTGGAATTTATTTTGGAAAGAATTAGAGGACACGTTTTCAGGTATTACATGCATAGGGAGACCCTTCCAAGTGAAAGCTCAGCACCTAACGACGCTGGTATCCAAATAATCAATGTTTCCAGTTAAACGCATTTATCTCTAAATCTATAGAATTTCGGTTCCTTTTGCGGAAGAAAAGGCAAACTTACGAAATCCACGAAAATTGAAAAAAATACGCCGGGAAATTTTCGGTTTTCACACTTGATTCAAAAGTGTCAAAGATGTTTTTTTCTTCTTATTCTTTTTTAACTAAAGGGTCCGTCACATAAAGCTGGCATCTTTGCCGATTTTTTAAATCGTCGTTGAAATCCACGCTGGTTGATGGTAGGAAAAAATTCTAGTTTTCTTCCAAAATTTTCAAAATCACCAAAGATTTTTCATCAGCATCATCAGTGTTAAACCGTGCAACAATAATAAAACAAGAACAACAAATGTAAGTCATACTAGGGAAGTCAAAACAAATATGGGACACAATAGTTTAAGTTTTTCTGATGATACGAACTCATAGAATTAACCTATAAGGACAGAAATATTATCAAAATTCAATTTTTCTTCCTAAGCTTCAACTCTTTTATTCACGCATATCCGCTCTGATCAGGGGTGCCAATCGGGGGGAGAGGGATTTCTCCCCCGTACTTTGAAAATACCTTCTATAGGTATTTTCATTTTTTTTTAATACCCCCTAGGTTTGGCAAAATACTCTTTCTTGTGTCTTGTTTTTTAAAACCGAAAAAATCCTCGCCCTTCCCCTACATTTTTGTGACATGGCGCCCCCGGCTCCGATTTGATCGTAGATATCTGCTCTGTGTGGCTGACGCTTTACGGATGAAGTTCTGTTTCCCTTAGCTCTCTGTGGTTCTGTTTTCCAGTTTAATCTTGTGGCAGTTGAAAGATTTTAAATGGTGAAAAATTTTGAACCCTAAGGTGGCTTGCATCAACCACTTGCCCTGAAGGTAAACGTTTGATGAAAACTAACCTTATTCCGGACTTTTATTTCAATATAATCCTCTAAAAAACGGGATTAAGTTGACAAAAGTGAAGTTGGTAATTGTGCAGACATGGTCTGGCCCACAAAAATGACACAAACAAAATGACTTGTGATGTGTTCTTTACAATCTCCTTCGCTGCTTCGATTTTCGTTTCGTTTCGTTTTTGTAAATTCTGAAAGTCGAAATGTAGTATAACAAACATAGGTAGAAGTTTGGGTTTTAGCAGTGTTTTTATAAGCTACCCTTCAATATTTTGAATAATTTAATTTTTATGACTCTTCTCCTTCCCACCTTTTACCTTTTTCCTTTCTTCCAAATTAAAAATCCATTATTCGAAATTGGAACAACAATCTTTGTCTTCCTTGTCAAAATGGGGCTCCACAGGAAACGCTTATAGTTCCTGTCAGCAAACAAACATGCTGCGAATTACTCCGCATAGTTTTCACAACCGACGCTTATTGTTTTTTCGCGAACGACGCCGTCACACAACCTACGGAAATTTCTACTAAATCTGAAGAGCCTTGTATGGGTGTTCTACAAAAAGCTATGTTGGTTTTACGGATAATCGACAGGGAACAAGAATAAGAAGCAGAAACGTTCCAAGTAATCAATGCAGGGTGGGAAATGATCTAAATCTAAGCAGGTTAAGTTTAAGCTAAATTTAATATAAATTTGGCAGATAGCCAAGTGGCTATTTGCAGGTATCTTAAGTGGCTGTGGATGATAACTTTAGTAAAAGGATACAAAGGCTACGGTTTTTAAAGGGGATTTTATGCTTTGGACTGCATTTGAAGAATCGGTTGAATCAATTCCTTAATAGAAAACCGTAGTTGATTAAGGAATTATTGAAATTTCTCACAAAGATGTAGGATATTTACGTAAATTTGCAAAGTTACTGAAAAATGGTGTTTATTCGAAAATTGGGTTTATTCACTTGTATCGTTTTGCACAATACCTCAAGATGTGAACAATCTACGCAACATATTTAGTTTAAGCTAAATTCAATATAAATTTGGCAAATAGATAGTATCTTAAGTGGATTTGGACAAGGACGTCTCCAGGATTTTGTTCCGGGGGAAGATACAAAAAAAAAAATTTTTAAATCGCATCAGAAATTTTTTATGTTCATTTTTGTTTCGTTTTTACGAGTCGGGACAAAAATTTCGGAGAGGGGGTGGGGGGTCAAACCCGGTACCCCAGGAGTTTGGTCTCGTCCGTGGCAGGAGTTTGGTGCTACTGATGTTTCGATGTCTTGTAAAAAAAAACTGGATGCAAAGTTGAAAAAAGAGTTATTTATATTTACTTTCTTGTTGTTGTTTTGTGTGTGTGTGTTAGATTCCACATGTCCTGTTTATATAGTTGATTATTACTAGTTCGTGAAAATATGTCTTTTTTTTTCTTTTTTTTTTTAGCAAGAGCTCGTCAGCTCTACAAACTATGAAGTAAATATGCCTCTGCGAATGTAATCGGTTGATATAAACTCACTAGAGGAAAATTTCTCATTTTCTAAGTGATTATTGAAGAAACTGTGACAGGCTTCGTTCTTTCTTTTTTGGTAGAACAGTGTGTTGACAGTTTCGTGGCACTAACTGTCCTAAGCCCAGTAATGAAATGTTTTTTTTAGCTGTTCGCATTAACTCACGCATCAAATATTGTGATCTATGAGGGCGTATTTAGAAAAAATTATAGGACTTCTAAAAGATAAACGGAATAAAACATGAGCTTCTTAAAAATTATATACTGAAGGCACCTGGCATCATAGAGTTGTGTAGCTTTGCTCCTCCTAATGGTACAGTTTCTTTAAAATTACATACTTAAGGCTTCTGAAGCTGTAGTATTTGTTGCTTTGCTCCTCCCCATGGACGAGCTTCTTTAAAATTATATACTTAAGGCTTCTGAAGCCGTAGTGTTGGGCGTTTTGCTCCTCCAGATGGACGAGCTTCTTTAAAATTATATACTTAAGGCTTCTGACGCTGCAGGGTTGAGTGCTTTGCTCCTCCCGATGGACTGAAATGCAGCAAAGACATTGATGTCGTCAATAGCATTCTCAGCCATACCCATCAATGTTTTGAGGCTGCCTTTCATCTAGCTTGAAGTCAGCCCATTGGGGGAAGATCAACTGGTCTGCCCTCAACTGGATCCTAGTCATAGACTATTCTGACTGATACTCGTGGTAGCTGACACGGTGTCCGAATTGTTTGAGGTTCAATAAGCAGTTTGAGTGTAAAATGGGACATGGCAGAAAAGTCTTTCGTTGGTAATGAAGTCATACCAGAAATCCCCTCCATTTAAGAAAATGTTTCGTCTCATTAATGTTATCATATTGAAGGTGGTCGTTTTGATGGACAATATCTTCACTACATAGAGCATAATATAGCCACCATTCATTAAAAAAAAAAATTAAAATAAAAAAAAAAAAAAAAATCAGCACTCTGTAATTTATGCCGAAGACCACACTACCTTTCCATCATACAAAGAACAAGAATCAATGCGGAAATGGGACTTGGAATTTGTGTTTTTTTTTTGTTTTTTTTTTTATGCTGTACAAACTCTATTCAAGTTGATTAAGACTGGTTAAATATATTAAAAATTATGACAACACCTTACTAAAGTGCTTAAATTTCGCGCGGAAGGTTCACAGTCCACACAATTTCTTGTTGTTCTACTGTGTATTTTGGTACATTTTTTGCCTGGCTAATTACATTTGAGATACCTCCACAAAATCATAAACTGGAAAAAATTTCTGTACAAACTGTGTTTCCACTATCTTCAAATTGTTTGGGCTTTTCCCTAATTTCCCCAAAGGAAAATTGAGTTCTTATGGATCTCCCCGTTTCAGTTAATGAATATTAACGATAAATATTTTGTTAACCTTCGGGTGTTTACGAAGCTTAATTTTCGGGCAGATTTCGGCAAATCTAATTCTCTTTTTGGGTAAATCCCCCTCAAAAATGGGGATCGTGGAAGTACTGTGTACAAATGATATCATGTGATACCGTAATTTTTTTTTTAATACCTGTCAAATGAAAAGATAGAACAGATAACTAAAACATGAACAACAGGAACAAAGCATAAAGTGTGAACATTAACACAAAACAAACTCAAAAAAAAAAAACAGTTTTCTAGAAGAGTACCTAATTTGTTACCATCAATTTGTTTACACTGTTTTTCAGTGACCGGATAGAATGCTAGTTCAGGGTCTGTGATTTTATATTTCTTAACCATTGGTGTATTTCTCTGCCAGTGTGGTAAACCATGGGATGAAGGTGGAGTGTGAATAGCTGAGTTGGCCTCAGGCGTTTTGGTGCTGCAGTGAGTTGTTACTACTAGTAGTGGTGTGGTAAACCTAGTAAAACTTTTTGTGAAACTGAAATAGAGTGAACAAATTTGTGACTCGTCTGATTTAGTTAAAAAAAATTTAGAATAACCCAATGTGCAGGATATGGGGGAGGAAGACCGCATTGTAAAGGCTACCTAGCTTTCCCCCTTGTAAAAGTTCTGCGTCTGTGGGTATAGTCGTGAATACCCATAAAGGCCCCTCGGTGGTTCAAGAACAGGTACATCGTTAACCGTGTTGGTGTGTTGGAACCGGTTCAGGCCGGGGATGAGCAGTTTGAGAAACTAAGTAACCAGTCCTCTTCTCACCCGTGGAGGGGCGTACTATTTTAGATTTGGTAATTATTAGTAATTTGTGTACATCTTTACGACATGTTTGTTTTGTTTTCCTTTCTTTTATTATACTCCACCGTTTTATTTTATTTATTTTTTTGTTATAGATGGGTAATAAAGATCTTTCATTCATTCATTCATTTATTCAATACCCAAGACGAGGACCCCTACTCCTATACCTTACAAGGACAAAAATATACAAAGAGCGAAAATATAAACGAGAAAAAACTAGCTAATACCAGTAATAAATCACCAGGGGGTGGGGTGTTATATTGCAGCTCTGGGTTTATGGGTTGCAGTCATTGACACAGAAAACAGAAAAAGAGTGAACAAATTTCTGACTCGTCTAATTTAGTTAAAAATTTTCAGAATGACCGAATGTGTAGGATATGGAGGTGGACGGCTGCATTGTAAAGGCTAGCTAGCTTTCCGCCTTGTAAAAGTTCTGGTTCTGTGGGTATAGTCATGAATACCCACAAAGGGTAAGACAGAAACCCCCACCCTTGTACCTCAGGAGGCTAAAAATATACAAACAGCGAAAATATACACGAGAAAAAACAAGATAATACCAGGAATAAATCACTAGGTGGTGGGGGTTTTGTATTGCAGTTATGGGCTTATGGTTGCAGTTGTTGACACAGAAAACAGAAAAAAAGTGAACAGATTTTTGACTCGTCTGATTTAGTTAAAAAGATTTTTAGAATAGCCCAATGTTTAGGATATGGAGGAGGGCGACCGCATTGTAATGGCTATCTAGCTTTCTGCTTTGTAAAAGTTCTGGGTCTGTGGGTATAGTCATCAATACCCATAAAGGGTAAGACGAAAACCTCGACATCCGTACCTTAGAAGGCCAATAATATAAAAAACAGCGAAAATATAGACGAGAAAAAAACCTAGTTAAAATAGTGATAAATCACCAGGGGGTGGGGCGTTATATTGCAGCGCTGTGCTTATGGGTTGCAGTCATTGACACAGAAAACAGAAAAAAGTGAACAGATTGTTGACTCGTCTGATTTAGTTAAAAATTTTCAGAAGTACCCAATGTGTAGGATATGGGGGAGGACAACCGCATTGTAAAGGTTAGCTAGCTTTCCGCCTTTTAAAAGTTTTGGGTATGTGGGTATATTCATAAATACCCATAAAGGGTAAAACTAGAACCTCCACCCCTATACCTTAGAAGGCCAAGAATATACACGAGAAAAAGAGACAAGAAAGCCAGTAATAAATCACGATGGGGCGGGGGTGTTGTATTGCAGCTCTGGGTTTATGGTTGCAGTCATTGACACAGAAAACAGAAAGATTGAACAGATTTTTAACTTGTCCGATTTATTTCAAAAATTTTTTTAAATGTCGCATATATAAATTAGATAAAATAAAAAGTAAAAACTTCTTGTTTTTTTTCACACATATCTCCGTTTATTTAAATTGGCAAGCTCTTCCTGAGTGCATAGACCTTGGAATAAATCGATTCCCAATTACTTTAGGGAAAAGTAAACACTTCCTAAGAGAAAAGGGTTTGTAGTTAGGTCGTATAACAACCTTTTGTTTCCAGAAACATTACGTATAAAGTATGTTTATTCTAGAGAAGAGTTTCTATTCCCTAGGAACTATCGTAAATTTCAAATATTATTGTTGAAATTTCTTTCCGTTAGCCGGAAACATCTGGAAAAGAAACAGTTTCTAAAAGGATTATGAGAATAAGAAAAAATGTGTGTTATTTACTTTGAAATTGAGTTTGCCGTTCTTATAGAACCAGAAAAATACATAAAGATTAAATTAGATTTTACTTTCAAATTTGAAAAATAAGTTTACAATGTTTACAAAATAATTCGTTGAATTCTTAAAGCTAAAAGATTAATGATTTTTGTTGAAATTCTGGGCCCGTAATTCAGCAGCAAATTCAAACTTGATTGACACTTGCTACCGCTTTGGGTAGTCTTGAATAAAGAAAGATGGCGTTGTAAAATCGATATTTTGTTTGAAACAGGAGTTTTGCTAGAAAAAGGGGATCCCTCTCCAGGGGCGAATCTCCAGCTTTTTTATTGGGTGGGGAGGGCAAGAGGGGCCCATATCCGTATAATCAAGGGGCGTGAGATATATAATATTTTTTCTCCACATTATTGGGGGGAATGGCCCCCCCCCTTTGCCACCCCCCAAGACGCCCCTGTTCCTCTCCAAAGGAGATTTCGAAAATGTCTCCACCTTGATGTTTACAATCATTTATTATTTTACTATAAATTGTCATGAAATAAAATATTGTTGTTACAGCCTTGCTGGTATTGTTATTTGATAAAGACTTTTATGGTATAACTATAGCTACTATTCTCAGATAGAGTTACAGGATTGTTCTTTTTTCCGCTGGTTTTCCCCTTTTCCCGGTTTTTTACTTGTGATAAATTACTTGTATGACGGTGACAAGTGGCTGAAAGTCGAAAAGCGCTTGTCTGGTTTCTTGAATTGATTTTTAAATGTGCCAAAAATATAATATGATGTTTTGAAAATTTCGATATTAAAAAGAGAAGGGGGGGGCAGAATAGCTGTGCCTAGACCAGTGCTGTGGAATATGAATTAAAAGTATTGTACTGAAGTACCTCTTGAAGTCAGAAATTTCGTATGAATCCCATAATTAATTGTTTATAAATAATAAATTATTTATAAAAAAGAAAGTTTTTTTTAAGTGAAAGAGTGACATTAAAACTATAAACGAGGAGAAATTAATCTTTGCACAAGGAGAATGGGGAGGGACTGCCTCTCTCCTCAATTCTCAGCTCTTTACGCTAAACTTACCAGTGCTTTGGTGATAGCATTTTGAGTGCAACATATGAGGCTATGAGTGCAGCATATATAACCAATGAGCAATTACTAGTGTTATATTTGCCAATCGCCTTTCAAAACATCTTAATGGAAAACTTTAAGTAAGTGCACATGACTAAGTTCTTCCAGTCTTGGGGTATTGTGTAAATACTTTTTATCCCATTCCAATTGCACTAGTGTCTGGGCATTTGTTCATGAAGTATTAAGGCCAAAAATCGAAACTTAGCTTAAAGAGCGGAACATTGAGGAGGGGCCTCGTATGGAGAATAATTTAGTTCGTTATAAGTTTTAATGTTGCTGTTTATTTTCATTCGAAAAATTTGTTTTTTCAGTTTAATTTATGTTCGTCTGTAATTTCATACCCAGGAATGCTCTAAATTGGAGTGGAGGCTCCTGCCCTTGTTTTTACATTAAAGTTCATTTTTACATAACAACGCTTAAAAGAAAATTTGTTCATTTAATGTATTTGTTTTCTAAAATAAAATATTATTTTTCGTAATAAATTATCGCTTTTGCAATATGAGGGGAGTTTCCCCCCCTAAGAAACTGCTTCATCCTTTTGTATATTCTTCCTACCGAAGGGAGGCCAGAGGCTAAATGTGTGATCATCTGAATATTCCAATTCATCCGAAGCTCGTCTCATAGGAAGTTTGAAAATTTGGGTCTCAACATTTTATAGATCCCCCTCCTCAATAAAGAATCTGCTGGTTACCACCCTTAAACAATGGTTTTCAACACTGCGATACTTTATAGCCCTCACTTTTACTGGAAAAACTAAAGACATGAAAACTGGGTTTTATTGGAAAACAGATTTAATTTTTCTATAGGCTGCACACGCACACACAAGAAAGCAAATTACTATCAAAATCATGTAAGTATAATGCGTCCCAGAGACCCTGGAAAATAATAAATGGAAAAATAAGACTAAAATTGAGGATTTAAGGTATCATTTGGTGACCATTTTAGAAAAGTTGTAAATAATCTGGTGGTTCAAATCCCTGAGAGGACAGAACCGTAGAAATTATTTACCAAACAAAGTTCACAAGAGTGTATTTATGTACCTATCCAGCTATTGGAATGGCAAAAGCTGTTACCAGTGTATTTTTTTTTCTCTTTTTTTCACTGGATGCGATGGCATATCTACTTCCCTTTTCGAAAATTTTGCTGGTGTGTTGCACATTTTCGCCTCTGGTATGAAAAATAGTGTTCTCCCAGATTGCCTTAAAGTCTCTGATATTTTATCAAACAGTTAGTGGTAACGAACTGTAAGTAAGGGATGGCCCGGCTCAATAGTAACCGAAACTCTGAAAATCGGAATTTTAATACCAATAGATATATAAAAAAAAATGGCTTATTGTTACAGTGATAGAAATTGTTATATTGTTATATTGGCTACAGTGATAGAAATTCACAAAAATACCAGATATTTTGGTCACATATGCAGTGACCCCCATCAGTAGTAAAACTCATGCCACTGCATATGTGACCGAAATATCTGGTATTTTTGTGAATTTTTATCACTGTTATCCTCATCGCTGTCTATTAAAAGGATTTTATCCCTATTTGAACTTTTATTTATCGTCGTGGAAAGGCAGTGTGGTCTTCGAAATTATTTACGTAAATGATCTCCCACATTGCTTGCCTTCAAGTGATGAAATCTCAATATTGTTTACAGATTGTACAGTAAGTAGTTTAATGGTCAGAAATGAAGAGGGCCTTCAACTGTCCCTGGAAACTGTTGCTCTGAATGTAAGTTCTTGGTTTAGCGCTCATCGATTGATCCCTAACCTATAGAAGTCGGAATTTTTGGTTTTTGGGAGAAGTTCAAGGCCAGTTGTTTTGAAATATTAACGCTGGGACCTTTTCCTGAAAAAGAATAGAGGTTTTTATACATTTGGATATGTATGTGTTACCCTGAATATTTGAAATCTGGTTAATGTTGACATTCACCGGTGAATGTCCGAAATTCCTTTTTCTCTGCTTGGATTCGATCAGCTTTTTCAGTCTTATTCAAGCTGTGATAGTAAAAGTTAATGTTAGGTTGGGTTAGTTTATGTTAGATTAGGTGAAATTTGGTTATATCAGAAATGGGCTAAAAGCCTAACCCAACTTAACCAAACATAATCTACCCTAACCTGTCATCATCAAACCTTGCATTAAACTGGAATGTGACTATAATATATACATATATATATATATATATATATATATATATATATATATATATATATATATATATATATATATATATATATATATATATATATATATATATATGCATATTAGTAAATTTAGAGGAACTGTGTCATGAAATATTGGATGTTTGCATTGATAAGTTTATACTTTATAAATTGCATTAATTGATTGTTATTTTAAGTGTTGGGATGTTGGATTTCCCTTCATATCTAGGACGGCTACAAATTGTTCAGAGTAAATCAATAAGAATCTTAGATTATTTTTTAGCATACCCTAGAAAACAGAAAAAGTATTTGGAGCTAAACAGTTTTTTTTTTTTTTTTTTTTTTTTTTTTTTTTTTTGATTTCTTGGTTTTCTTTATTTAAGATAGATTTTTCACTTAATTTAGGAATGTAGTTTTTAAAGACCAACATAAATATCATTGTTGGCATGAACTGAAACTTTTGATTGAAAATCAACATTGCCATTTATCAAAAGCTAGAATACAAGTTTATTTTCTCGTTTGTTAAGAATAAGAAATAAGTATAAGATATTATATATATGAGGCTAATATAATGTAACAAATTCTCATTGCGAATAAATATAAGTAACAAATTAAAATATAATTAATAAATTAATCACCATTCCTGCTCACACTAAAACAATGGTTCTTTCAGCTTATAGTAGCTGAATGTTCTAACATTTTGTAAATTATTTCATGATTCTCATCCCAATCCTAGTTACTTTTTTCTGCATTTTTCTTTTTAAGGGGTCGGGGAGGGCTTTCTTGTTATAAAGGAGAAGCGTCAAGTTTTACCTCTCTGTCGACCTTTGTTAAATGTTAGTGTCTTGTTTCCTATATCCTCTGTTCTCAGAACTCTCGCTCGCTAGCTTTTCGGCCCTGTTCAGGCCAAAACTGCTATCACTAAATACTGGAAACTAATACTGGAAACACTATAACCACTTTTGAACAATTCTGAAATAATTTTCTTCCTAATAATTAATTTTGGGATGCATTGCCATCTCAGAGGAGGCCAGTGACACGAAAACGCCATAAACTTTAAATTGCATGTGATATTAAAAAAAGGCAAAATCGCAAAATTCTCAAAACTTGGAGGGAAATGGGTCTGAAGCCCTCCTCGCTTGTGTCCGTGCATACTGCCATTTCTTGTGTAAATAAGACTACAGTGTGCCGTTTGGCAACTGATTTATATACAAAGCTTCCATGTTTTTATACTTAATTTTAAAAGGAACCAGAACTAAAAATTATCATTTTACATGCAAGGAGATCTGGGTCGCATGATATTGGACATAACGTATTAAATCGGAAAAATATCTTAACTCTGTGACATAGATCTTGCCTGTTTCACTGAATCCCAACTCAGAGGGGCTGTATTTGCTAGATTTGTTATACTTTGTGCAACCAAAACTGCCCTCCATTCTTCCAAGCTCGCCTTACCCATATCTCTGCCTCTGGTTGTCTGCCCCTGTCTCTATTCCTTTTATATGCATGGAAGACCGATTGAATAACCCCTTGTTCTTAGAAGCTGCATTACAGCTTTCAGATAAATCTTGATTATTTTGGGAATCACTACTGCGTGGTAGCCAATTATGCTGTTCCTAGATACTTCTAGAAAATATAGTTTCAGAAATTCCTAGGACTTAACTGTTTCCTTACTACGCTTTCCCTCACTAAGAATAACTCAACTAAATTTAATTATCTTAAATATGAGACGGCATCAAACTGAGTTTGGACTCTAAGCAAAAATTTGTTTTACTCCAAATCCCTCCCGAAACTGACTTTGGCTGAAACTTAGTCTTTTTCGGGAATTTGACCGAAGACAGTTATTTTAGGATTGCATGCAGCAGAAACAGAATTTTAACCATCTTCCTTTTTAAGCTCTACTGTCCTAGAAACGTTATGAAAGAGCTTATAGCATTATCTAATTCAGCATAAATTAATCAATTTTGATAGGAATTTTGTTCTCGCATACTGAGATAATACATGAGAAGAAATAAGAGTCTTAATAATTAACTGTTTATAATACCCTCATTGTTACCTTTTCGCTTGATCACTTGCAGCAGTTCCGTTTCTACTTTAGTCCCACGTAGCGTGTGATTTTTACAACGGCTATCAAGGAGCATGGAAACTGATAAGAGGGTAAATTTTGGCACCTTGTCGTGGCTTTAATAGGAATAAAACTGCTAGTGGTACTGACACCATAGCGGCATATTGTAGAATTTGAAAAACTGAAAAAGAAACTTAATATTAACACCTTGTCATGGCTTTAATAGGAATAAAACTACTAGCGACACTGACACCATAGTGGCATATTGTAGAACTTGAAAAAACTAAAACACAACTTAATATTAACACCTTGTCGTGGCTTTAATAGGAATACAACTACTAGCGACACTGACACCATAGCGGCATATTGTAGAACTTGAAAAAACTGAAAAAGGACTTAATATTAACACCTTGTCATGGCTTTAATAGGAATAAAACTACTAGCGACACTGACACCATAGCGGCATATTGTAGAACTTGAAAAAAACTAAAAAAGAACTTAATATTAACACCTTGTCGTGGCTTTAATAGGAATACAACTACTAGCGACACTGACACCATAGCGGCATATTGTAGAACTTGAAAAACTGAAAAAGAACTTAATATTAACACCTTGTCGTGGCTTTAATAGGAATAAAACTGCTAGCGACATTGACACCATAGTGGCATATTGTAGAACTTCAAAAACTGAAAAAGAACTTAATATTAACACCTTTTCGTGGCTTTAATAGGAATACAACTACTAGCGACACTGACACCATAGCGGCATATTGTAGAACTTGAAAAACTGAAAAAGAACTTAATATTAACACCTTGTCGTGGCTTTAATAGGAATAAAACTGCTAGCGACACTGACACCATAGCGGCATATTGTAGAACTTGAAAAACTGAAAAAGAACTTAATATTAATTTTCTAAAATGAGAATTATAGTTAAAGGTCTAAATGAATTCAATCTGAAGTTCCCTAAAGCCACAAGATGTATTAATTTTATAAAATAGTTAGCACTAGATGAGTTTGCAGAACGTAGTACATTGCTCTTTCGGTCAAAGTGACTATTTGACGGTCAGCCTAATCAGAAGTATAAGTAAAAGTATGAGATAAAAAAGATTAATTGCATGAGTATAGATATCTGGGTTTTAAAAATTAACTCTAGGACCAGGGGATCGAGTTTCGCTCGGAGAAAAGAAAGACAGTTTTTTTTTAATCTCTTTCGCAAAAAAAAAACTAATTTTGTTTTATTTTATTCGGTGTTGAAGGAAGGGCATTAAGATATTGAATGTCTGTGTATATGTGAACTCATTCATGTGAAAAATGTTTTTCAAAAATTGGTTAAGGCCAAAAACGAATTTTCCCAAAGTCATGACCTATCTAGATCGTTTTTTATATCAGAAAATGAACAATTGGCTTGTTATGAACAATCTTATTGAACAAACTACAATCCCCGACCGAAGCTCGATCCCCTGATATACAAGTTGTTATTGCAATTTTTCTGCCGTAATGCGAAGTAATTAAGAATCCGAGACTCATTTAATAGCTTTCAAACGAAATGGGTTTCTCTAAAAGCTTGGAATCAACTGATTTGTCAACAAAAAAATTGCGTTTTCAAACTTATACTTATACTCAAGGCTTTCAACCTTCAAATGTCTCTAATTTCAGTTAGCAGACGATTTATGACAAATAAAAAAAAAGGCTGGTTGGGGGTAAGAACTTTCCCAAAGTCGTGATCTATCTAGATCGCTGGCGGGAAAATGGCAGCTTGGCTATTTTCATAAGAGATTATAGTGACATACTCAAGAAAAGATTTGAAGATAAATATTTATATATATACATCTTTACAAATATATAGTTATTGCTCGTTTAATAATATAAGATAATTTCGGTGAGTAATATCACATTCCGCTGGTGGTTTTTATGTCAAAAACGAACATGAGTTTCCTCTTTTATACTTTCTCGTACTCTCTGGTCTTACGCATCTTGTGATTTTTATAATGACCCCCCTTGTACCTAGGATTAGGAATCTAGGTTTCTCTGCTTTTTACTCTCCCTGTTTTCTTAATTGATTCTGTAGGTCCTATTTGTCTGGGAGACACGTGGCATGTCCCATTGTATTGTGTTAGTTCAAAGAACCATTAAAGCTTCTTTCTGTTTAGGGTCACGTGCTCCTTAATAAATCAGGTTGGAACTATGACGAAGCTCGAATGCACTTCGGGATTTCCTCTCTCTCTTTTAATCCGAATGACCTTGATTTTGTGGACCGTTCTCCTCAGATCTAAGAGCTGAGGATGCTTGTATACCAAGATTTTTTTTTCCCCTTTTTCCCTCTCTCACGCTCTTTCGATAGGGCTGTATCGTATTAGGGGATATCAATATTGCTTAGTCTGATATTTGATATATTGACTGTATGTGCTTATAGAATTCTGCTATTAGCAATCGAATGTTTTTCAATAATTTGCATGTTTTTTTCGAGAAGTTTGGTAATGGAGACGTGTTTATTTGTAGTCATGTGGTGGCGTAGTTGGTTTGACCTCAGCTTGTTAATACGGGACCCAAAGTTCGAACTCAGTTGTAGAAATATACTGCAGGGCCGACGCAATGCCATCAGTAGTTAAGAAGCTTTGTTTATCCAACAAATGCACATACATACGTGTTTATTTGTTAGTTCGTTTTTTGTTATTTCTCTTTTTCTCGAGGATGATCGCATAGAACCAGTGGTCGTAGAATATTGAGAGTGGGTTCATTCAAAGGTAAATTAAACGTCCTTCTTAATAGTTGGTACATAAGCGTCAGGTTTGTGTCCCTTATGGTAAAAGCATGAAATTTGGCAGACATGTGCAGAAAAAATGGAGAATCTGACTGGGGGCAGAACCACATTTTCCGACACGATTATCGTTCCGACGCGATTATGTCCCTTATGTTAAAAGCATGAAATTTGGCAGACATGTGCAGAAAATATGGAGAATCTGACTGGGGGCAGAACCACATTTTCCGACGCGATTATCGTGCCATTTTGTGTGTTCCGCGCGGAAAAAATAGCTGACTTTCAGAGTCGGAAATTTTTCCGATCGGAGGGTCGTTTCTGACTAATTTATCTCTCTTGATACCAAAATGTGCCTACTTTTTTCGTCCGACTCATGGTTACTGAGTTATCCATTTTCATCACTAATCTCCATGCACTTCTGAGTAATTTCCGCTTTCTGACTTTGTATTTTTCTTCGTAATCGTATAGAAGCTGGTGAAGATGTTACGGAAAATGTGAAGAATCGACTAGGTCACAAATTCAAATTTGTCTCCGCGGTTCCGCGCTATTTTTCGTTTTTCCGCGCAAAGAAAAAAAAACGCGAATTTTGAGAATGAGCGATGACCGAGTTCAACATCTCTTTTCTGACTAATTCGAGTCTCTCTATTCCAAAAATGTTATTTTTGCAATCGGATGCTTGGTTCAGGATTTACCAGTTTCATAGTCACGGTTCCTATGCCATTTTGCTGACTCTAGGTGGGAGCACAGGATTTGCTAAGCCTGGAAATTTCCACGGCGGTGGTGGAGCTCCAGGCAATGAAGCTCGACCCTCCGTCCCTAGACACCATAGGAAATCCGTCAGCGCACCTCAAATTCAATTCAATTCAATTCAAACTTTTTATTTCCTCCGAATACGAGGAGTAAAAAAGAAATAAATAAAAATAATAACCGCTAATCAACAGGCCATAAAATTATTTTAGACTATATAACAACAAATACGCACAGACCTTCAATCAAAATTACCACACAATTAACACTTCATTCAATAGATAATAAACTAACACTTCAAAAATTAACACTTCATTCAAGAAATTAAATCAAATAAAATAAATTAAGCTTCGTGATCAGCTCTATATAAATTATGAGAAAAAACATTTAATTTGGATAAAAAATTCTTTTACTTTTTCTCCAAAACATCAACAGGGTTTTTTATTTTATATGCATTCATTAAAAAAATATTTGATTCAGATTTAGAAAAGCGGCAAAGGAACTTAACAAAATTTTAAAATGTGGTTTTTACATGCGCAATATTACTAATTCTAAAAAACGGGAGAAGCGATGAAAAAACTAAAATTTGAGGCAAAGCGACTGTATTATATACCCGAGCCAGTGATTTCCGAGAAAGAAGATCGCGAAGACAAATTACAACCACGAAACTAGACGCTATTCTACTTTTAACTGCTTTAGAAATAGAAGCACGGCATAGAGCTAAAGTTGGTCCATAAGGTACACCAAGATATAAAAAAGAATCCAAATGTTTTAAAATACTATCATAAATACGGACAGAAATTTCTAAATTAACGAGATCATTAGCCTTAGGACCAAGAATTAAAAACTGACACTTTTCAGGGCGAAAATGAAGTCCATGCTCACTAAAAACCTTTGCTAAAAAATCTACATTTTGTTGAAGTAACTGAAGCGATCGACTCAAAAGGAGTAAATCATCTGCGTAAGCAATCCACGACAGAACATAACCTTTACCATAAATAAAAGTCAACTGAATTTGATCAAATAGCCCCGAAACAGTAATGTTGAAAATCAAAGGAGAAATAATGCTTCCTTGTCTCAGCCCCCTACATAACTTAACATTATAATCACTAAACTGATTCTTCCACTTAATACGAATACGAGAGGAGCCATACCACTTTTTAAAACCAAAACTACTGGTAGTGGGACATTATTCTTCAGAAGCGCAGTCATAGCCCAAGAATGGATAATTGAATCATACGCCGCCGCAAAATCTATTCCCGCGCAATTCCAAAGGTAACAAGCTTGAGATGCATTCTTTTGGCTTTGCGTTAAAATCGGGTTAAGGTTCCAACCTAAAACACGAGATCCACGACGGAAAGAATCAGTTCTAAATGCTTTATTAGCCCCGACTTTTAACCTATGAACAAATTCAAGGTAAAATAGATCAATATCAATTTGATCAACATCCTTAGAATAATTTACAATTGTTTTAGCTAAAAGAGCATCTGATTCTTCATGATACTTGCACATTTTTTCCCGATCCCAGATCATTTTATTTACAATTTGACTAGAACGATGGATAATTTTAAAAGATGGACTTTTAATATTTAAATAAAAAAAAAGGTAAAAATGGTCACTAATAGGCATATCCAACCCAACATGAACAGGCTGTGGTAATAACGCTGCATTTGAGACCAGCACATGGTCTAGATTAGAGCAAGAACCAGAATTATGGACATACATAAAATCCGCATCTTTTGAAACTATAGTAAAAACCGAAAATTAAGATAAAAGAGCGGAGGAGCGGACATCAGAGATAGCAATGTTGCAGTTAAAATCCCCGCAAATAAGCCAATGGAAATCTGATGGAACTTTCGCCACACATCGCGATAATTCTAAACATGCAAAATTGAAATCAAAATCCGAATCAATAGTATGTATGATAATTTGTTTTTAAATAGCACGAAAAAACAATAATCCCTGGGATTCGAACAGCAACAAAATAACGATTAACGGCAAACACTGAAACTAGAATATTCTCTCGAATAAAAATGCAAACACCTCCTGATGGACGTCCACCAGTAGGTGTGGCTGAAGATATAACACACTTAAAATGCTGCGACAGGCTCGAAAGAAGACTAGTAGGGTGGTCCAGAAGATGATGCTCTTGCAGACACAAAATATCCAGATGGCGCAGCATAGACTGCAATGCATGTTGTTTATCACCAAAACCATTCAGATTCAGAGATATAATCTCTGCACTAATCATTTATTATTCTTTGCAACTTTTTCGGTTAACTGTTTGCAGCGAAAGCTAAATCCAGTATGCTCATGAGATCCACAATGGAAGAAATAAGGTTTACTCTGGCAAGGGTTGTTCCTGGAATGAGAGTGTCCACTACCAAGGTACTTGAGACAACGGTCCAAGCTAGAACAGGCTGACGATATATGCTCTAGCGACCCGCATTTGTAGCACATTCGCGGTAAAAACCTATAATCAGTAAGCCGGAAATGTTCGTAGCCAATGTGAATCCCATGACACAAATAATGAGACTTGGCCGTCACCGAACGGAAGTATACACGATATGATTTCGAAACACTGATGCGCTGTATCTCTTCGATACCATGGTTAGAAGCACACACACTCTCTGGATCGATCGGGAAGTCCACTCGTGATAATAAACCGACAGTTCTCGATTTACGAAACTCAGTTTTACTGACCTTTTCATTCAAACAGGCTTTCAATTTTTCGGCGTTTTGTCTTTTCTTATGAATGACCCATTTCTGTTGCTGGGATCCTGATTCCTTAGAAAGTGAAATCCGCACTATACCATCAGCTCCATCCAACGATTTCAGAAAGGCTTCACGCTTTAAGGGATCATCACAATCTTGTGGTGGTGAATCTACTACAAGACCCACTGTCTCTGACTCGTTATTCAGCGGAGGCCAGGATTTATCATTGAGTTTTTCTTTATTTATACAGCTCATAACCTGGCTCTGTACTGCGTCACAACACTCTTTCATCAAAGCAGGAGTCTCCGCTACCTTACTTGTAACGTAATCAAGTATATCAATAATGCTAACAAGATGCCGGTCCCAGGTTTGAATGGCACGGCTAAAGTGAGCATTTTGATCCGTATCTATCGCAGGTATCGCACCACTTGCAGTCATGATCATTATCAGATTTGACAAGCAAGGGGTTGCATCTTCAGAAATAAAGATTTCTAAAATATCCTCTGACAGGCTTTGCTTAGCAGAGGGGCCGTGACTCGCAAGGAGTGTATGCGTGGGGTTTACTAGAGACGCTAGGAGGCTACTAGCTTGATCAAGATGATAATTAGAATAGAAGTTTGTGCACGAAGATATACAGGAGGCAGACCGAAATTCCTGACTGTAGACAGTGCCGGAAAAAACTTAAAACTGGTGAATCAAAAAGAGTCTCTGAAGGAGGTCGGATCTGCAGGGAAGAAGGTTTATCAGCAAATTTCTCCCAGCAGTCAGAGCACTGATATATTATAATACTGTCTTTCTCAATACTCTGAAGAATTTCACAGCGGTTATGGCAGAGGCAACCACAACCCCCAGCAGATGTGTTGCAAATAACTGTTCCTCTGGTTGCGAGGCTGAGGCTCTCTTTGCAAACTTTGCACCCTGTCTTGTACAACTTTTCAGAAGTCACGGCAGCCATTTATCAATTAATAATAATAACATATAAATATTGACTTGGTACTATGCGCTAAGGAAATGCAAGGGGGCTACCCCAAACCACTACCCCGCCTTAGCCTGAGTAAAACTATTACAAGATAAAATCTCTGCTTACGGAAGGTGTTCTCCTCGGTGATCTTATATCCAAAAATAACATTTCATAAACGCTCACAATCTATCACCGCAGATCGTACCAAAATTCATTTCATTTCACATAGCATCCTCCTTCGCACAATTTCATTTACTGTAATTTATTTCAAACTTAATCCTTATTCCAAACTAAGTCACTGAATTAAATTCAAGCTCAAGCAGTGAATTAATGAATATCAATAATATAGGTTAAGTTCAGGTCAATTCACCAAAAGTCGACTGTTATTTATTCCAAATTAAGTCACTGAATTAAATTCAAGTTCAAGCAGTGAATTAATGAACATCAAGAAACTAGGTCAAGTTCAAAGCAAATGAATTAATACTGGTTGAGAGCACGCTTTAAAGTTCAAGAAATCCAAAAAAGATGTTTTCACTTGGGAGACTGAATCAAGACTGTAAAAGGGTTGTAACATAACTAAGTTTCATGCCAAGCAAGGCGATGGCTAACGTGCTCCGAATGACCGCATGACTGGGGACCTTTTGGTTAATTTTATCCCCAAGAAACGTCCAATAAAGAGGATGAATGTGATACAGAGTAAAATTACGGCTACGGCATCCCCGGTTTTATGCAATGCGACGCGACGAGACTTGCGCCCTTGTCGAAAAGTGGGCTCGCTAAAAATATGACAATGAACGTAAAGCATAGTAAAAATTTGACTACAGTATCCCCGGTTTTATGCGATGCGACGAGACTTCCGTCTTTGTCAAAAAGTGGGCTAGGTACTATCGTATCAAGAAGACAAGGCCTAAACCTTGGCTGCTGGAACCTATGCTCGATAAAGTGCCCCCTGAAACAAGCTTTTATAGCTGAAGAATTTCATATTTATAACTTTGACATCTTGTGTGTCTCTGAGACGAGGCTGAATGGACGTGACATCTCTAACCTAGAAGCACCGTCTGGGAGGAAGGTCATATTTTACAACTCAGGACCGACTGATGGCTCTGGTTTAGCAGGAGTAGGTCTCATATTGTCCCCAAAGGCGGCCATTGGGTTCCTCGAATAGGAGGCAGTATCTAGCAGAATTGTGTGGGCGAAATTTAAAGGCCAAAATAACAACATGACCGTCCTCGGCGTATACGCCCCAACCAAAGATGCGCTTGAACACCTAAAAGATCAGTTTTACAGTGAAATTCAGACAGTCATTGACAGGACCCCCCGAAAAGATATACTCGTGATTGGAGGCGATTTTAATGCAAGGACTGGTGGCAGGCTGAATGACTCCGAGCAGGCGATTGGCAGTCGTGGCCTCGGTGAAAGGTGCTCTAATGGAAACAGACTGCGTTGCTAATGCTTGGTTTAGACACAAGCCCTGCCACACATATACCTGGGAATCCCGCGATGGAAGAACGAAAGCTCAAATTGATTACCTGCTTATATCTCAAAGGTGGAAGACCATGACGTTAGATTCAAGGGTGCACAGAGTTGCTGACACAGGATCAACAAATGGATCAAACCTGTTCATGCTAAAGACCAGGCTAAGGTACAGACTCAGTATAAAGAAGGCGCCCATGCAATGTCAGAAAATAGATGTATCTAAATTGAAAATAGATAAACTCCGAGAATCCTTTGTCCTTAAGCTGTCCAACCGCTTCGCCACCCTACTAGACGACGCCGAAAGTATTGATCAGGATTCCAACTCATCAGGATGCCCCGCTTCTAAGATAGAGAGAAAATGAAGCAAGTCCAAATGCCATGTAAAGGAAACCGCAACAAACATCCTCGGAGTTGTAAAAGGAAAAACCAAAAAATGGATCTCTGAGAAAACACTTAAACTCTCTGCAATGAAGAAGGATATATCCAGCAAAAACTCCGCTGCTTATAAATCGCTGCGTCAGGAATGCCATAAGTCTGCTAGAGCCGACAGAAATGCCCACTGGTCAAATTTGGCCGATGAGATGGAAAAACCCGCCTCACGAAATGATACAAGGGAACTACTAGATTCTCGGAGAATGTACTGGGAAGAAAAAGCAATCTACCATCCCTCTGCTTAAATCGAAAGACGGGCATCTGCTCACAAGTAGGGAAAAAGGTATCGCAAGATGGTGGGCACACTTCGAAGAATTGCTAAGACCAGGAAGTACTAGCAGCGGAAACCAATACCCCATAGCCTCACCCAACCCGTCAGAAAACCTTTCTTATGAAAATATGTCTACGGACCCACCTACTAGAGTGGAAGTAGGCCAGGCAATTAAACTCCTAAAAAAGCACAAAAGTCCTGAAATAGATCGCATCCCTTTTGATCTGCTGAGAGCTCTACCTGAGTCGGCCGCAGATGAGCTCCATGAACTTTTTACGGCTGTATGGGATAATGAATATATTCCCGATGAGTGCAAGACATCGATAATTGTCCCTATCTTCAAAAAAGGAGACCAAATGAAATGTAACCGAGGCATATCCCTCATCCCGATGGCTGCAAAGATATTCGCAATTATAATTCTAACTAGGTTCTGAGACACTAGAAATTCCTGAACGTGACCCGACCACGCAGAATTTAGACGATGCATAGATTGCTGTGACCTTATCTCTAGTTGACGACAGATCCTAGAATGTTGCTTCAAACACCAGCAAGAGACAACCCAAATCCTTATCGATTTCATCACGGCTTTTGGCTTGGTCCATCGGCACGCCGTATGGGTCGCAATGCAGGAGGGTGGAGTCCCTGAAAAGATCATCAGACTACTGAAGGCATACTACGATGGAACCACGGCCCAAATTAGAGCTGATTACGCTGATGATGGGGATATACTTGCTGAGTCTGTTACAGATGACCAGGCCATGACTAATGAAGTAACAAGCAGAGCACTTTTGGCTGGCCTCCAAATAAGTACCGAAGACAATAACAATGCGGACAGCTAGTATGGATGACATCCCCGTTATCCTAAATGGTAGTCAAGTCGAGGACGTTCAGTCGTTTAAATACCTTGGCTCAATGATAAATACAATGGGGGAATCATCCGAGGAGGTACGGAATCGCATATCCTCAGCATGGAACGTCTTTCTGTAGCTAAAGAACTCGCTCTGGAATATTACCAAAAAATTCCTCAAGTGCCTTCCACTACCAGTATGGAAGAAGAAAGCAGGAGGACACAAGAAAACATGGCTTGGGATCGTAATTGGCTTGAAATCGTCGTCTGCTGGGCGCCACGATGAGCCTGGATGCGGCTAGAACGTGCAACAAGTACAAGTAAGGTTTCTATGCCATACTCTAACAAGAACTCATACCCTCTCTATAAAATTCCGAAGGAGATCACACGTTTTTGACTGTAAGTAATTAATTACCGTTTCAGATCTCCTCAACAAGCTTTCAGTAAAAAAAAATCATTTATTGAGCTGAAATAGCTTGACTTAAGGAACTTCGGACGTAAGAAGCATAGTATTATGATGATAAAATGTAGAATACTAAACTACTTCAGGTATTTCAAAATAGTTAAACAGTCACACGGATCATAGGAATGAAATAGCCGATTTCGACTTGTTTCATCATAAAGATTGCTAGAAAAGAAAATGAGGTTGTCACTGAGAAGATACAGGTTGAAATCGGCTTCTGACAATTAAAGCTACAAAAAGTGCGCTACTGATTGTACTGATTATCGCAACCTTTGCACGAAATCGCAACCTGAATCCAGTGGGGAAAGTTCCGGACAACACAATGATGGCCATTTCTGGGCCTGCAAGTAAGCGCGTTTGGTATGCTGCTTAAGAGCAGCTGTTGTTGGGGGGCAGTCTTTCCATTCCGGCTGTTTTTCGTGTGAAAAGCTCCTTCCCCAGACTGTTCACTTCAGACAAGCCGCTTGATTTTTCGTAAAGAAAGACGACGAATCGCTGGATGTCTGTAAAGTGACAATATAGGAGGTGGGCTCCTGATATACTCAGAGTAACAAAAGTCGGAAGAATGGATTCTACAGCTTTCCAGGTCTTCCAAACACCATGCTCTCTATGAAAAGCAAAAGAAGAAGTCGTATCGCATCCAGAGAAGGCATGCAAAAAGAGAAGGCTGCGAGACCTGTCAGGTCCTAGACGATAAGTAATATCGTAAATGGGCAGTATTTTCGTCTTGGCTCCATGCCCATAGACGACAAACAGGTTTTCAATCTGAAGCTGCTAGAACAAAGCTGTTGCAATCACAACTACATCAGAATCCACAGTTTTGATGGCTATGAAGTTATAGTCACACTGGGCCTGATGGAAGGCATGGAGCAGCACACGAGTGTCACCTTCTTCGTGGTTGGTAAGTGTGAGGCCTTCGCGAAAAGCGATATCGCTCGTTGATATAACTGTGTCTCCAAGAGTGGCCACTACAAAGATTTCCTGCAATTCCTGGATTACCATAGTCGCCAAAAATGGAAGAGTCAACTCTTGTTCTCAGTTGATTTCGAGGTATTGAGGTTGATCTCAGAGGTGTTTCGAGTCGCGTTCTTAAACCCGCAAATGGTCCATTCATTCAGACCACAGTCGTCACTTGCACATTAAGGTGAACCAGAGTTTGTAATTTAGAAGTATGAAAGACAGTCTACACCCGGCGATGACGAAAATGATGATAAATCAGTAACGGATGGTTGGATATTAAAAGTAAGCGCATTTTTAGACTCAGTAAACTCGATTTAGCCATGAAAGATACTCTAAGCGCATCTACTACCTCAGTATACAGAAAAGAGTGCGACCCGCGATGATGGCTAAATCATCGCGGGTCGCACTATCAAATGAGAGTTATCAAATGATGATAACTCGAAACTACTGATCTGATTTCAAAAGTAGGCACATGTTCAGAATCAGCAGACCCGAATTAACCAGAAACAACCCTTCAATTTCATAAATACACGATTTTCCGCGAGGAAAAACGCGGTGAAACGTGGAAAAACACGCTCCAAAAATATGGTTCTGCCCCTTTTCAGATTCTCCGTATTTTTCTACATGTGTGTGCCAATTTTCGTGCTTTTACCATAAAATACACAAACCTTATGGAAATTGGCGCTTATGTACCTAACTATAATCAGACAGTTCGTGGTAACGAAATGTAAGTAAGCTAAGGAGCGACCCAGCTCAACAGTAACCAAAACTATAACAAACGGAATTTTGATACGAGTAGATACATCAAAAGAATTGGATTTTTATGCTGATTTCTAATATATAAGATTTATCAAGTTTAGTCTTACCTATCAAAAGTTACGAGCCTGAAAAAATGTGCGGTATTTTCGAAAAAAAAGGAAGAAACATCCCCTAAAAGTGATAGAACCGTAATGAACGTTAAACCACCAGATTCAGCTTATTATTGAACCCTACTGTAGAAGTTTCAAGCTCCTATCTGCAAAAATGTGGAATTTTGTATTTTTTGCCAGAAGAAAGATCACGGATGGGGGTTTATTTGTTGTTGCTTTTTTCCAAGGGTGATTGTATCGATTCAGTGGCCCCAGAATATCGTGAAAGGGCTCATTCGAACGGAAATTAAAAGTTTTAGCGCCCTTTTTAAGTGACCAAAAAAATTGGAGGGCAACTAGGCCCCCTCCCACGCTCATTTTTTCCGGAAGTCACCCGATCAAAATTTTGAGATGGCTTTTTGTTCAGCATAGTCGAAAACCTAATAAGTATGTCTTTGAGGATGACTTAATCCCACATTTCCCTGGGGAAGGGCTGCAAGTTATTAACTTTTCCCATTGTTTATATATAGTATTGGTTATTGGGAAGTATTAATTAAAAAAAAAAATAAGTCTTTTCAACTGAAAGTAAGGACCAACATTAAAACTTAAAACGAACAGAAAATATTACGTATATAAGCGGGGTTGCCTCTCCTAAATAGCTCACTCTTTTTCTAAAGTTTTTTTTATTTTTAAAAGAGGTTATTTTTCTAATTAAACAGCCTTTGTGATTCAGGAGTCATTCCTAAATAAATGGGACAAAAATCAAACTTAGCTTATTTTAAAGTTATTTTTAGTTTAAAAAAAAGTAAAACTAATATGCAAATTTCGTTTTAATTATTCATGTATGGTGAGCCAAAATCTAAACCTGCATTAATTCAAAAACGTTTAGAAATTAAATAAAAGACAAGTTTTTTAACTGGAAGTAAGGAGCGACATTAAAACTTAAAACGAACAGAAATTATTCCGTATATGAAAGGGACTGTCCCCTCCTCAACGCCCCGCTCCTTACACTAAAGTTTTTTATTGTTTTAAGAAGCAAAGTTGTGAAAAAAATCATACTTTAGCGTAAAGAGCGGGGCATTGAGCGGGCCCTTTCATGTACGGAATAATTTCTGTTCGTTTTAAGTTTTAATGCAAAATGAACAGTTAATGCAGACCATATGTTAATTAATATTATTTTTTTTTAAATAAATACTTTCAAATGAAATTATGTAGTGACTTTGAAATTTGAGTAGAGCTTATTCTGCATATGATATGAGGCTATCTCCTCCCAACCCCATACGTTTTCTATTAAAATTCTACTTGTGCTTTACTCGGAGTGTTTTATGAGCAATAAATACAGTTAACTTCGCTGTTGTTCTTTTGGGCAATGGCCTTTTAAGACATTAAAACTAAAAATCGTGCTGTTTAAAGCACATGCGCAGCAACAAGTCACTCTATTTCTGGGACATTTTTAAAGAAAAGTTTTTATTCCGTTTTCCTTATATTAGAGCATTTGTTCTTGAGGTATTTGAGGGAAAATTCAAACTTTAGCTTAACGAGCGGGAGGGAGCTGGACTTGGTCCCCCCTCCCCCCTGAAACACCAAATATTTTTTGTTTGCTTTAATCTGTTTCATGGCACATAGTGCATAGTATGTGTCGTCTTTTTATCATTCCGGTGCTTATACTACTACTACTGCTACTAACAACTCACTGCAGCACCAAGCCGTCTGAGGCCAACACAGCTACGCACGCTCCTCGTCCATCCCAATCTATTCAAAGCCTCCCTCTTTACACCTTCCCAGGAAGTTCCCATTCCCCTAGTGCTTAAAGAAGGAAATTAGGGGAAATTATTCCTGCGTAAATACCACCTAAGGATGTGGAGACATTTTTTCCTATGGTGCTAATTAATCACTGAGTTTGCCACTTGCAGTACTGGATGTTCCCCCTAATATGGTCCGTTCTCCTTATGAGGATTGAACCCCTGTCTCCTGGGTGTCACATTTTTCATTGGGATCGGAGCCAATTAAGGGTTACTCTTGTGTTATAAATTTTTCTGAAGTATTTATTTCGCAGTCGATCAATTGCGGGGTATAAGGTGGCGTTCAGAAACTAGGAAGCATGTAGGACCCGGAGACAAACTAGGTGGAGGTGATAAGATAGGGCTGAATAGCAGATGAGCATATGCAACGGAACTCTCTTCAGCATCTTTTTTTTTTTTTTTTTTTAGTTGCGATTCTTTAAAATATGTTCCGATTCCGCTTGTAGATTCTCAATAATTCTTTTTAAATGTGGATTTTTTTAGATGGGATGCTGCAAACTTGGTTTCGCGTATTAAGGGCCACTTATCCAACTAATATTAACTTTCTTAGACTTGGGTATATAGGGTAATTTTCTTGAAGGAGGTGGGCTAAAACTCAAAATTCATACTTAAAGAGGGGTAAATTTTTTTCAGAATCTAAATTGGCAATTCGTTATTTTTTAAACTTTATTAATGGATGGAAGTACCAAAAAAGGACATTTTTCAATACAAAAAAAGTTTCTTCAAAATCAAGGTGTCAACTCTCCCATTCGCCCGCCTGTCAAATATTGTTGTAAAGCTGACTGTTCAACACTTAGCATAGAAAAGTATGTACGTAGAAATCCGCTTTATATAGGTTCGAACCACTTGAATTTTGAAAATTCCTGGAAAAAAACTACAGCAGCGCTGTAAAGAAAATTTTTTTTTAACTACAGTGGGAAAGACTATAAGGAGTAAAATAAGATTATTAAAATAAGAAAAAAGTCACTTGCTAACTTACAGAAAGAAGAGAAGAAAAAGAGAAAAATTTTTTAGAATACAAAAATTAAATAGAATAGATAGGTTATATAGAATAAATTAAATCCAATGAATCCTGCGATTTTTCATTTTTCTACGAAAAATATTAGAAAATTTAACAAAATTGAAGTAGGTAAGATCTAGAATTGTTTTTTTTAGCCAACGAAAATATTGGACGAAATTTTTTTTAATTTTGTTTTAGTCAAAATTTCCTATACTTTTTTCAGGAAAAAATAAAAAAAGCTCTTAATTATGGTGATAAACCAAACTATACTGATTATGTTGCGATTTCTTAACATAAGCGATCGAAAATTATGTTGCGATTGAAAACATAAGCTCTTAATTATGGTGATAAACCAAACTATACTGATTATGTTGCGATTTCTTAACATAAGCGATTGAAAATTATGTTGCGATTTCTTGCCATAAGCGATTGAAAATTATGTTGCGATTGAAAATATAAGCTCTTAATTATGGTGATAAGCCAAACTATACTGATTATGTTGCGATTTCTTACCATAAGCGATTGAAAACATAAGGTTTTAACTATGGTCATAAACCAAACTATACTGATTATGTTGCGATTTCTTAACATAAGCGATTGAAAATTATGTTGCGAGTGAAAACATAAACTTTTAATTATGGTGATAAACCAAACTATACTGATTATGTTGCGATTTATTACCATAAGCGATTGAAAATTATGTTGCGATTGAAAACATAAGCTCTTAATTATGGTGATCAACCAAACTATACTGCTCATGTTGCGATTGAAAACATAAGCTCTTAATTATGGTGATGAACGAAACTGTACTGATTATGTCGCTGTTTCTTAACAGAAGCAATTGAAAATTATTTTGTGATTGAAAACATAAGCTCTTAAGTATGGTGATAAACCAAACTATATTGATTATGTTTCGATTTCTTAACAGAAGCGATTGAAAATTATGTTGCAATTAAAAACATAAGCTCTTAATTATGGTGATAAACCAAACTATACTAGTTATGTTGCGATTTCTTAACATAAGCGATTGAAAATTATGGTGCGATTGAAAACATAAGCTGCTAATTATGGTGATAAACCAAACACTGATTATGTTGCAATTCCTTCATTTCTTTAATTTTTTTTTTTTATGACAAGCCAATGTGGTTTACTGAATTATCTCAGAAAATTTAAGATTAAGGAGTGATGGATAAATCATGAGTACATGATCATTTGGTTCCTTAGTTTTTGTTTGTTTTTTTCTTTTTTTTATCTCATCTCGTCCTATCAGGGGTACTATCTCTTTTACTTATCCAAATTAGAAATTATATTTGCGTTCCTCCTATACTTGTTAAAAAACAATTTAAAAATAACCATATCAAAAAACCTCAAATTATAGCAGTTAATACTTAATAGATTAAGTTTCTGGGCACTTAATGTTTTTTTCCTAAAAACGCAAAGTATCGCTAAAATAAGGAGTATGCAGTATTGGGAAATAACACTCTTGCGAAATAAGTAAATCGATTGTGCGAAGTAAATCACCAGAGCAAAACATGATGAGTTCAAGTCCCCCCGACTCCAATAAAATGCATGTAAGGGGCTCCCGTCATTAATATCCATATTTATTGCAGCGAGAATGAAGCTAGAAGTTTCTCTCTCCGGTTTTCCACTTAACTTTTTAGAGTAATGAGCTTTTTTTCTGGATTTTGATTGCATTTTCCACAATGACGTTAATTCATTAATAGACATTAATTAAGACAATAAGTCAACTGGGAAACATGAATCTTTTCCCCGGAATAAGGGTTCTCAGAAAAATTATCTTGTAATAGGCAAAAAAATGATAAAACTACATTAAATAAATATACATATCGTTGTTGCTCGCCTTAAGGCTTGTGTCTGAAATTTTGCACTTTCGAAATAATTGTAAAATTGTTTGCTAAGCTGTTCTAAAAGGGGTTATCAGCAGGACAATGCATTTTCAATCACACTTTGAGCCTCTTGATCTACATTATCCCCTTTGATCCTCCCTTAGAGGACAGCATAGCCAAAACTTTCAGCTATGATTTCAGAAGAACAATAATAAAAAATCTAAATGTTCAAAATTTAGCAATTCGGGGAATCTAAAATGTTCAAAATTTAACAATTCGGGGAGTAGCAGTCAGCCCCACGAAACTTTTCCATGTAAAAGTTATTTTCTATCATCCGTAATTTCACGAATCCTTAAGCAGATAATAGTATCCCCCTCCCCTTGTAATGTTTGAATAAATATAAAAAAATAGAATTTCGAATTACATTTAAATAAGGACTTGAGGGGATATCGTTCGTAAGAATGTATGTCCAGGAAAAAGAGGAAATGAGTGCTTTTTGTCTAATTAGGGGAATTTCGAAGGTTTTGTCAATCATTTCAGAAGTCAAATATGGCTTTATTCGAAACTCAGTTTATCAATGTTTTTAGGAGTGTATGAGTACGTGCCTTTAGAAGAAGGACAAGGTCTGCGATTCCAGATCAACGCAACAAACTGTATACATTGCAAGACTTGTGACATTAAAGATCCGAGCCAGAATATCAATTGGGTTGTTCCTGAGCCAGGTGGTGGCCCAGCATATGATGGAATGTAAAATATGGCACTCAGCTCTCTAGGTATGCAACTTTTATGTTCTCTTTAACCATAATCATTTGCATTTATAGTGTCAGGGTTGTGTGGAGTTTAGTTAAAGGGTTTTGTATATTTATATCCCACTTTAACAAAAAGTACAGTTCACCGTGGAGTAATAACTAACTAAAACAGTTAAACTAAAACCGTTATTAACTAAAACTGAAACAGCTGTCTTAAACTAAAACAGTTATTTTTGTATATTTTTTAATTTGGACGTTCTACAATTCAGCTAACCTATCAAGTTCCCCATGGTTGCTTGCTATTTACTTTTGTCTTTGATTTTCTTTATATATTCCTTTTATATGGTTTGTATATGAGCTAGCAAGCTTTTAGATAAATTTAAGATATATTTAAATCGAAACTATTTTTTCTGAGAATATTAGTTTAATTTGGGTGAGTCATTGCAACATAAGTAAAAACGTCATTGTTGATACATAAACAGCTCTCTATAACATTCCAGTGCCCCGCTATCTGAGGAAAAGAAAGAAAAAAAATGCCGTCTATGCAGAATATCGTAGTTCAAGCAACTTATCTTGTTTTTCAGGCCAATAGATTTTTCTCGTTATTCTAACCAAGGGACTGTAATTTTCCTATATAAAGGTTTTGGACAAGGCGGTTCTAATAGTGTAGTTCTTGTTTCGATCTGACCCTTTTTTCAGGAGTTATGGGCTATTACATTTCTTAATATTGGACGTGATCGTCTCTTACTAGGTTGCTAGCTATCGCTAAAACCTGGATGACTAAAAGATGATTACATATTAATGCCTAAAAAGAAAAAGAAGAATTTCTGATATCTATGCAACTATCTCCAGATGTGTTTCTTATTTTTTGTTAATCAGCATAAAGACTGACAAACTGAACATAAAGCCCATAATAATAGGGAAAGTCAACATTATTTTCTTAATATAAACATCCGAGTAACTTAGTTCCTGGAAATCTTTTTGGAAATGTTTTCTGTCACTTTCTCTTCTTATTGCGAAGTGTCTAGATTCATTGAAAGAAAGATCTGAGCAGCAAGCAAAGATGTATACTTGGAAATTATGACGGCAAAAGATCTCCGATTTCTAGGTAATATTTTTTAGAACATTTCCGTAAATTTTTTGGGGAAAGTAAGTTTCTAGCATATGTAGATTAAGGAAATAACGGTGACTCTTATCTTAATTTTAAAATAACCTTGAAAATAAAATCTGGGCTTTCTGTTTTTGCCCTCTTGTGGCAAAGCATTTCCTGCGGGATATCTTGTATTTGGCCTGATCATTTTTCTATAATGTTTTTAAATTTTAACATATTTTTCCAGTGTTTTTTGTTTTCGTGTTTTTTGCCCCCAAACAAAAAAAATCGTACATACGTACCGAAATATTATACAGAATTTTGAAGTCGCGCAGGACAGTTTAATCATTCCTAATAGTCATTGTATATGCATCATCATAGTCAATTAACATAGGCTATTATTTTTACAATATTTTTTTAATTACAAAAGGACTTGGCGAAAGACAAAAGTTAAGCTTGTGAAGGCGTGTTGTGAAGACTATGACAACAAAGATGGAAAAAAAACAAGAAGAATTTAATAAATGTAACTGAGTAGAAATTTTAAGTTATTTTAGGCAAGGGTGTATCCATTTTTTTTTTTTTTTTTTTTTTTTTTTTTTTTTTTTTTTTTTTTTTGACGAGGACTAAACCAGCTCTTGTAGAAGCCAAATTTATGCCATTAATTATTATTCTGCTCATTAATATTATGATCACTAATATGTGCGTTTTTTTCAACCATGGTCCTAAAAAAAATTCTGATTTTTTTTCGTTTTCCGACTAGTATCATATTTGATTTCAAAATATTTGATTAGATTTCAATTCACGAATCAAATTCGGGGGGGGGGGTATAAAAGAATTTTTTCATGGGGGGTACTGAAAAATACATCAAAAATTTGGTCATATTCACCTTTTATTACGATTTTACGAGTCGGACAAGTATTTCGGGGAAGGGGTAACCCCCCCCCTCCTGGACACGGCCTTGTTGCTACAAAAGGAAGCTATATGAAATGTTTTGGGGAACCCTGACTTTTGAAAAATGTCAGAAAAATATAGAATAGAGTGTTTCGTCTAAATATTGAACAATTTTAGGCTGGAGCTTGTGCTTCATCCCCCTCCCCTTCTATGTTCTTTTGTAAGTTTATTCAATCAGTTGAGGAGGCGTATCCTGCTCATTTCTGGACAGCTTAAGGATAAGTCGTCATTTGGTGGCAGAGCGGTCATGTTGCCCAGTTTTATTTTATATTTTACTTTAAGGTGGCTCCCTTTATGGTAAGTTTTTTTTAGGGGGGGGGGATTTCTTCTCCTTTTTGAGCGTTATGTTTTGGCCGTTTTCGGCTATAGTTAGTTTCGGGCGGAAATTTCCTCTTGAAATTCCATGAAATTCTCCGTCGTCTTCTTTTTTAGTCATTTTAAGTTATTATTTTTCTCAACCCTCTCCCCCGTTGCTTCTGAATTTTTCTTAGTACACTTGAGACATTTTTATAATAACTAAACGACGCGACGGTTCCAAGTCTTCTTTGTGTAACTTCCATTATTTTGCCATAAACATATTTGAGTATCACTAAGAATGAAGGTATTAAAATAGCTTGCCCGGTGGCTACAATTCCAAGGGATTTTGTTTACGAGCAGGGGGAATATTGGAAAAGTTTTGATGAAACACAGAGGGGATATGCTGGTTCCTTTCCCTAGTTCATGTTTTAAGACTCGTTAAAACTATTGACTTGGCAGGTGCTGGGATTCTGAACTGTGTGAAATCATATTTTGACTGGGGGAGAAGCAGCTATGGGGTCTATTTATTTTATATGACTTGTTTACTCTTCCTGTTCAATAATGGAGGTTCACTGTAAAAATGAATCAAGTCAAAAATTGAATTATGAGCTTTAAAATTCAAATTGCTACTGTTAAACCGGTTTTATCAGTTATTTTGTTTATTTAACTTGTTGTAATTTTATATATTAAAAAAAAATTATGTATCGTATTGTTATAACACAAATAAAAAAAAGGTCAAATAACGAGGAATTATAGTAAGACAATGAAGATTGTTTTTTCTAAATGAAAATTTCGGTTCTATATCTAAGATAATCAACAAAATATAATATTTATGTTGTTTTTACCAGTAATTAAAAATCATGAATTTATTTAACTCTGGTAAAGATTAGGCCCCAGTTACTCGTCAAAGACTGGTATGTGAAATACCACATGACTACGGCGATTATTATGTTGGTAGAACCCACCAAAGCTTGGAGAAGTTGCTGTCACAACATAAGGAAAATATAACAAAAACATTAAATTGTAGTAGTGTTTCTAGTTCTTTAGATTCGGCTTGAAGCAGCCATATTTCCGAAAACCCAAACCACGTAATGCTTTTTGAAAACACCGCCCCCTCCACCGCCCTCCACGTAATTAATTTGGGTATTAAAAAGTTGTTCAGGAGGTAGTATAAATTAAGTTTTCTTGGCATCCGTCACTCTATCGGTCCAGTGGATTGCAAGAATTCTATGTAGGCTGTTTTCGAAACTAAGTAATCGTTTTTTGATACTGATGTATTATGCCGGCACTGCGAAGAAGTCAAGTTTGGTTAATGCTAATGAAATAAAATAGGATGAATATATAATAGTTTAGAAACAAATTTGGACTATATATTTGCACATTAGGGGGGGGGGGTTGTAAAGCACAGCATATATTAAATACGTAACCTAACCTAGATACCTTTCTCCCTCCTAAACCCCCAAAAACAATCGTTTAAATTTTGAGAAACCACGCTTTGCCATCAATTTATCTAGCAAATCACACGTTGTCTGCTAATGAAATAGCAGTTTGACGGGTTTCGTGACTGGTTTCTTTGATACAGTATATAGCGATGCCCGCATAATGCACCAGTAAGCATTTTTTTTCTGCATTCTTTGAAAGGCTCCATGACTTACATCTATACATAAGTACAGAAAGCACATTACTCCCAAATAGTTTGATTTTCAGCTTGTAGGATTAATTTCTGGATTTCCATAAATTAGTTATTTAAGTAGAAGTGAAAGAAACAATGAAAAATTATTTTTTGAGTTCTTTGTACGGTTCAGATTTTGTGCGGTTGACGGTGATTATAACTGTGCTGTGATTTGTGCATAATCTTTCAAAGTGCTATTTTTATTGACTCTATTACTATTTTGGCTACCATGACTATGACGGTGTTAAGATTTGTAGAAAATTTAACCTGGACAGTAATAAAAATTAAAAACTTAAATTCTCTCTCAACAAATACCGAGCAGTTTTAATATTTTCTTAAAAAAAAAATTGCCAAAAGTATGCCGAAATATTCCAAAAATAAAGGGCAATATGACTATGACAATTTTTGGCAGATAATATTGCATTCTACTTTCCAAGCTGGTACAGTCACAATTTTAACTTTTATTTTGAGGAGGGGGAAAGAATAAAAATCTACCCGGTCCCTTGTATTTAAAAAACATTTTACACCATTTTAAACTCTTTTTACACCATTTTTACCAGCCTCTCCCATTTTAATTCATGTTGTATGAACTTTTGGGTCTTAGGGAGAAACCACGACCTCTTCTGCCAAGGGCGTCGCTTGGGGGTTGCAAGGGGTCAGTTACCCCCCCCCCCAATAATGTGGAGAAAAAAAAATATTACGCATCCCATGCCCTTTGACTATCCAGATATGGACCCCTCTTGCCCTCCTAATAAAGCTGCTGGAGATTCGCCCCTGTCTTCTGCCGTACTCTAACGTTGTTTTCAAATAAAAGAGGGTTAGATGAGGTCTAGGCAACTAAGACCCTCCTTTATCAATCAAGAATAGATAATATACCATTCTACTTTGAAATTGGTATAGACACGGTTTTAGTTTTATCTAGAGCTGCGATTTATGACGTGGGATGTAGCCCCTACTGGTGGGGTATGGCCATATTTTGGTCGTTCATTGGCAGGACGTGCAATCTTTGGCTGACTATACTTTAGAGCCTTAATTCGGAAAAAAAATCTTGTTAGTGATTTCACATTCATATACATATAAAGAGCAAAAAGATACATGATAGTATTGTAAGGATGTCATGTATTGTATAAAAGGTTGCATTCAGATAATATTTAACATTAGCATAAAATATGCCTAGAAGACCACCGGAAAAAAATAATGGCCTTGTCAGCTTCTTTCAGGTAAATCCATGTTAAGTGTAGAATAACAAAATTTAAATGTAACGAGGGGAGGCATCAGGATTCTAGAAATTCCTAGGTGGGCAATGGCTCGAAATCGATTGGTAACCACTGATCTAGAGGGTAGGGGCAAGAGCCAATTATTTTTCTGAAGCTTTTGATACAAGGTTCATATAAAAGCATATTTCTGTGCTGTATATAAAGACAAGCTCCCAGCTTTCTAAAGTATTTTCAAGAATTGTGTGGCTGGTATAACAATGAGTGTAATATATCTCGCAATGGGGTGTCAGGTTGTATCCAGGATTTAATTCTGGAGGGGCCTGACTCTATAGGTGTCTCTTTCTAATCATTTAATTTCAAATTTACATATATATACAATTTATTTTCTTCTTTGAGGGGGATATATCTCCTTTGTCGCTCGGTTGAATAAATTGTGTATTTTATTCAACAATATGATAATAGATTGGGATGGAGGAGGAGCGTACGTAGTTGTGTTTACCTCAGATTGTTTGGTGCTTCAGTGAGTTGTGAGTGGTAGTAGTATACTAATTAAGTATACGTTTAACGTCTTTATAATGTTGGGGTTATTATTTACTTCTTCTTTAAAATCCAGTATTTGAATACGATGTTTAAATGCATATTGCTAAGTATCTTTAATAATAAAATGCATATCTTTATTTTGGCCTGTGTACAGTTCTTGCGAAAAATCTTAAATTACATAGTTGACTTCTTAAATATAGTAGCTTACATAAAAAAAAAGAATTGATCACTGTTGGCCTAGATAAATAATAAGCTGCAACGAATGTAAAACGTTAGGCGTTATTTCTCGTCCGCATGCATTAAATAACGACAAAATATAGTTAAAATAGATGGGAATCCAAGGCCTCCTAGCATAGTCTTAGTAGTTAGGCTTCCTATCTATTGTCGAAACAGAATCGCCTACATTTTAAATATTAATAAATACACAGAGGGACATTTAGTGAATCCACCACTATTCAGCCGAGAAGCCTCCCAGAAAAATAGCCAAAACCAAACAAAAAATGTTTAACTGCGTTGGATTAAGAGTACAAACAAGAGAAAAATATTAAACGTTTACTTTTCAAGTTTTTTTTTATTATTTGAAATTAAACAGAGATGGAATTGAGACCTCCAAAGAAAATTTAAATTTTTGAGTGAATTTCAAATTTCTCAAAATCACATTTAAAAAAGTATTATTAAGTCTCTCCCTCCTCGTTCTGTAAATAATGTCAGTTCTACTTTCCCCAGCCGACTTCTAGATACACCCCCGTGTAGGTTATTTCTAATGCAACTGGATAAAGTTTTCCAATAAAGTGTATTCCTTCTCTTCTATTTTAAACATATTTGAGCGTAGATATTTGATATAAAATATAAATGCTGCGACCTGATGGATATTTTGTATAAAAAAAATCTCCTATTAGTGATGCTCGAATCGCGATATCCGTCATGCAAGGCAGTTGTGATTCAACTGGACCATAAAGAAAATTTCAGACCTGATGAAATTTAGACAAGTGATAAGAGCAAACGCCCATTGATTGATTCTTCATGAACATCAACGGGTTGTGAAAAATGGGTGCTTACATTTTTATGATGGAATAGTTGAAATGTGAATGCAGTGCCGCTTCTGGCCTATATTGCTCCAAGGCAAAATGTTAATTAGCTTCCCGCCCCCTTGTCCCAAATAAAATTTTCAGGACGAATTTTAACAAAATTTAATTTATTAATCAAATTATTTTCAATTTATAAATTAATGAATAATTTATTTTTTTATTATTTTTCAATTTATTAGTTAAATTATTTAGTTATTTAATCTTTTTTATTTATTTATTCTTGTTTTATTAATTAATTATAATTCATTATTTATTTTCATTTATTAATTCCGCCCTCTACTTTATTTTAACTAAAATAAAATTTCAAAAATTACAAAATGATTATAAGTGTTGGATTATTTATTTGAAATTTTGCGCATCTAAAATTTTCTTCGCCCGGGGCAATTGCCCCCTCTGTCCCTCCCCTATAACCGCCTCTGTGTGCGTGGTATCTGTGACATAAGTAGGAGTAGCTCCATTACCAAGATGACTTCCGATTCTCTTGGATGAAGATTTGAACCAAAATTAACCCCCTTTGATTTTCTGCTATATATGGCTTGCCTATCTCCCACTTTTGTGCTAAAAAAAGAAAATAATTCTGACGGTAAAACTTAGGATGGTAAGTTTTGACGCAGTAGCAAAACCGCTTCTCAGCTGGTAAATATGATCATGGAAAACCGGTTTAGTGTTCACATTGAGAGGATGGAATAATTTATGTGTGAATGACATCTGTTGTTAAATGAGTTGTCTATTCGCAGATGAAATGACGGTACTTGTCCATTATCCAGAACACACCCAAGAAGTGAAGTTAGGTTAATCCCAATAAAATGTACCAAAATATGATAAAAATATAATACTTCATTAACACAATTATGGGAACTACAGCGAGAATGGTAGAAAGCAGAACGCATAGATGTCGGTAAGAATCGCGTTGAAAGCTCTTTCTTCTGCCGTCACTTCCGCCCGCCAAATGTACTCTGCTCCGCTAGAAAACACACATTTCACGGAGGTAGTTATTCCAATCGATAACTGTTTTCTTAGAAATGCCTAGCTCTCGTTCACACTAGGCCACAGACACCAATTCGTAAACCCAGCAATAAATGAAACAAACTACAGTAACAAATGGTATTCTACTGGCAGCAGACCATGTATTTAAATGCAAATTAACTTTTTTCAAACATGGCCTATTGTTGCGCTCCCAAAAATGTTCCTTCTCGTCAGAGTATAAAATCATTTTGTGTCCATTGACACACTGTTTTGTTTTGGGTGACAACCACTTATCCTGGAAAAATATAATTGCCTCTTCTTCAGTCTTTGGCAAATCCCAAATCTTCATTTCAAAATCTACGGTCAGAAACTATTCTCTATCACTATATGTCAGGGTTGCCAACTTGCACACTTTTCGTGTAAAATACACCCTTTTTTACCTCAGAGGGGATGCGGAAGAGTGAAAATCATTCTTTTTGGGTGTAAGTTTTCATTTGCTTGAAAAGTCAGTAGTTGGCAACTTTGTCGAAAGTGCAATTATCCCATGGAACATGGTTGCCAGCATAGACACTTTTCGTTTGACATGCACTTTTTTACCTCAGAGGGGATGCAAATTTTTGACTTGCACTCTTTTTGAGCAACAATCACTCTTATTTGGCCTTGATTTGCTCTGTTTTTACACATCGACAGTTGGCAACCCTGCTATACTTAGCACTTAAATGAGTTTTGTCTTTGTGGCTATGAAAATCTCAGAAAATTCTTGAGTTTGTTCTGAATAATGAACAAGTACCGAAATGATTTCTAGTGGTCGTGGAAGGAGATATGAATCGAAATTTCCGGTATTTCCTGTAGCGTTTCTGTAATTTTAAGCTTGTCTTTCGCCGGTGTTCCTCTTTTCTTGTAACAATTTTCTCTAGTCCTTACTAAAGAATATGTTGTTTTTTATACCTATCGATCGACATGATTTTTGGCTAGTAATATATATTGTATAAACTAGTAGAAAATATATGTTCCGAAATTTTTGGGCTTATTCTCCCTTAGTAGATCAAAGCATTGGTTTCATTGTTTGCTCAAACTGCGCTACTTAATCTTCGCACACGCGTCGCAATTGGAACTTGTTTCATTAAAAGTTTGGAAATCTCTCTCTGTGTTAGAAATCGTAAACAAGGGTAGAAAGTTTTAAGCCCTTTGCCCCATTGGAAAAGGGCGGGAGAAAGTTTCTAGGAATAGAAATAAAAACAATTAACGAAGTTGGGAAGAAGCTTAGTCAGAAGGCAACGGGAATTCTAAGGGGGAAGGCTGTCTAATAGGATTTCACTTTAAAAAGTATACTGGGTGAATATTAATAGATTTCAAGTGGGTTTTAGTTGAATCGAGCTTGGTTGACGGTTTGAAAAGGAATGGAGTTGTTCAGTTGCCCTTTCTTCTTTTTTTCTTTCTTTTCTGTGATGAGAAAGTTGGTCCTGTAAAGCTGAAGTTGACTTTAGCAGAAAATAAAATGCACATAAAATTTTATGATAAATAAAGAATTGAATAAAAATGAATAGGAACTAATAAAGATGAACAAGGAAAGAAAAAAACCTTTTCGTCATTGTGGAATAAAAGTCTCACTAAAGCTTTCATTGCATAAATAAAATCCAACAATATAAGTAACTTATCCACTAACTCACTAAAATTAAAGTCGAATTAAAAGGGGAAAGAAAAGAAAAAATAAGGCAAAATTAAATCGATTTCTTTCATCAATTGTTTATAATTAAGCCAATGTTATTTTTGTAAGATCTTTTACGCGTGGAAAAAAATTAGTAATATTCATACTAGTAATAACAGCTATGTTTCATATCTGAGCCTGCAAATAAGATAATAAAAAGTTATAACTAAATATTCAATTAAATCAGAAAACTATTCTATGGAATTCGAAGTCATTCCAGACCATTGACGTCAGTTAGGGTTGGGGTATGTGCTCCCCTAGATTTTATAATATAGCTATTTTTTGGGGGGTGGGGCATTTTTATTGAGAAAAATAAATAAAAAACAAATCTGCTCCCCCAAAATTTTGAAAAATAGATCAGCCCCCCCCCTCCTCTAATATTTATGTGGATTGACACCATTGTTCAAGGCCTAAGACCCAGAAATTTCTCCATATGTCCTTTTCTGAAATGTTGAAATTGTTACAATTTTGAACTCTTCACATTCAAATTGTGTTTATCTTATCTAGCAGGCCAGATAAAACCATTGTACAAAGAGGTAAACGTTAAGAACTCCCGTTAGAAAACCCCAATGTAAAATGCCAATGTAATGAAATAAAGCCAATGACTGATACCAATTTAATGATAATATAGTACAATGATATTACAGTTATATTCAACATAATAATAATCATCCCCTCTGGTATTTGAGGCTGTGAATAAGATATCAGTCGCGTGAATCTTTTTAGTCAGCTGGGTTGCGATAATTTGCGAAATAGCAGAAAATTTCTATGAAGAGACTTAGAACCGAGCTTGAAATTTAGCGAAACGCGTTAAGCTTGATAGGAGATAAGGCGTTTGTGCAGGGGGTTTCTGAATGATAGATCTTATGAGAATAAAAGGAAAGAAATGGAAGTAGAGAAGACATTAGGGTGGGAATTAAGGAGATGTAAAATGGAAGCTATAGATAAAATTGCCTAAAATCTGGAAGATGGAGTCAAACGACATAATAGTAAGATATTGTATTGGTAAGTTAAAGGATTTAGAGGGAGTAGTCAGTCTGGTCATGTCCGAGTTACGAATAGTTAAGAGGTGAGGCGTGTCAATTAGGGGGGGGGTCAGAGGGCAATTGTCCCCTATTCTTTGAAAATGCCTTCTTATTCCTATTTCATGGCTATTTCCTATTTAAGCTATGTGCTATATCAAAGCAGGGAGACTGCTCCAAGCAGCGAAGTAGCCGCTATCCCATGTTTGAGTATTTTTGCTTAATGCTGTCTTGTGTTTTTTATATTCATTACAAAAATCAAAAAAAATCTTGCCCTCCCCCTCCCCCTTCATTTTCATGAAACAGCGCAACTGAAAGGGGCCTCAATGTGTGATATGGAAAGTGTTAAAAAGGGATGGGCAGAAGATTTTAAGTGTGTGTTAAACCCTGATGATTTCGTAGGGAATGATATAGAAAAGAATGAAAAACTGGGTTGTTAAGGGAGATTTGTTTTGCGAACGGGAGTTACAGACAGTACTAAAAAGATGAAAAAATAGTAAGCCATGGATACTGGTAGCGTGGTAAATGAGTTTTTGAAATATGGTGGTTGAAAAGTTGATTGCTGGAGATTGTGAATATAATTTTGAAAAAGGGCAAGTATCTAGTGACTTAAGAAAGCTTTAATAAAATCCCTTTACAAAAAAAGATTATAAAAGCGAATACGGTGATCATAGAGGCATTAGCTTGATATCTGTAGGAAGTAAGTTGCTTAGCACAATGATACTTGTTAAGTGTTTTAGTTGTCTAAAGGTGTTTTAGGTAAAGTTTTAAGAGAAGAACAGTGCGTGCTTTACGAAAGATAGAGGATGCATTGACCAAATTTTCATTTTTGGATTAATAATTGAGAAGTGTCTGAATGTTCAGACCCCCTTTAGTCCTCAGTTTTATTGATTATGAACATGCATTTGATTCAGCGGACAGAAAAGTTTTAACGAAGGTCATATCCTTGTATCTTATTGATTAAAATACAATGAAAACATTTTATTTGTAAAAGTAAGGAACTAAGTTTAAAATTAAAACGAACAAGAGTAATTGCTTCACAATTTACAGCACATATTGACAAAGCTAGCGCATATAGACCGATTCGGGATGTTTACTTATGTTTGGAGGATTTTGAATCATCAGCGCTTTGCTGAAAACGCAACATCGCAAGAAAGCAGAATGTTCTCTTAGGAGCATAAACGTCCTTAAACAGTCTGCAGAATTAAAAGTTTAATACATAAAGTTCTCAACAGTCTTACACTGATCATGATATCTATAACTTTTTGCATATACTTTAAATCCTGTAAAAAAAAAAAACTCAAGAAAGCTCAGTTTTCAGCAAAGCGCTAGTACTCTAAACGCGCCGTAAAATAGGCATTTGAATTTTCTTCTTTTTTTGATAATCAGAAAAACTAAAGACACAGCTCTTAATCATATATAGTAGCCAGAATTAGCATAGCGACGTCGCGTGTCTTTTTTCGTTTTTTTTTTTTTTTGAATTGTGAGAGTTTAATGAATGGTAGCGTTTTCAGTTGTTAACTTTTTGTCTTTTTTTTGGGGTGGGGGCGGGATTTAGGCTTACTAATATGTCTTGCATAATATAGACGATTTCATTAAAATACTGATTATCTGAAAAGCTAGTCTATTGACATAGGTCTTTTTAGATTAGCAAGGTAGTGAATAAAATGATTGTAAATAGCTAAATATCTATTGGTCCAATAATTTATTGGTCAATTCGACACTGTGATTGGTCGAAAGAACATCCCCGCTTGATACAAAATGCTCAAAGGGCTCGAGTTAAGTCGATCAATTGCACCTACCCTGGTTAACTAATTTTTTTCCATAACCAGGCCTTATTTCACTCCCTCCAGGCTTTTTTTATTCTTCTCATTGTGTCAGCCTTATTATTTCCTGTCATTATTTCTGCTATTATGCCTTTTATTTATATGTTTTTTATGTTATTATAAGTGTTGCAACTTACATTTATAGCATTAAATATTCAAGTATTCTCAATACCGTAGCTAGGGGGAGGGGAAGTGGCTCTGTCACCGAGTGCAACCTCTGAGGGGGCGTTAGATTACGTTTTTTACGTATATTATGGTATTGATGGTGGGGGCGGGGGGTCAAAAACTGACATTGGCATGGGGCTCGGAGAGCCTTAGCTACGTTTCTGAGTGTTCCGTGTCTTTGAGTATTCTGTATTTTATGTTTGTTTTAGCGGAGTCATGGGTTTCTTGGATAAGCGTAAACTTCTAGAGCCCGTGAGTAGTATCTATATAGGGAATCCGAATTACACATGGAACTACACAAGAACCGGGACAAGAATATGCAGTGTCATTTGACGTATGCATTGTAAAAAGCGACCAATCCTTTACCTACAAAGTGGTCAAGCATGTTTTGAAACTATAGTCAAGGTTGTATAAGACAACCAGACTGGTTTTTGAGGCAACATCAGTTTTTCTACGAGCCAAGCAGAGACAGCGGAGGTTGTTCAGTACATGATAACTGGATTGGTGATTGGATTCGAATAGAAGGAATGGTTTTCATTAAAATTCATATTAGTAAGAGAATCGAATTCAGAGAGAATAGTTTATTTGAGAGGATATTAGTAGAGCAAAATGAGTGGTGCATTTACATTATTGGAGATTGATGATGGAGCCGGCAGCAGCAATGATATACGAGTACAAAATGTGGCTGTGGAAATAACCGGAGGCTGTAGACTATGTCTTGAATGGGACAATATGTATGCTAGATACGTGATATCATTAAGCAAATTTAAAATGGAGGAGCAATTTTGTTTTGCGGTGAAACTGAATATTGTGCAGATAAATAGACTTCGGGCAGCATTAGATGTGCTAGCAGAATATGTTGATGAGAACAAAATGCATCAGTGAATATTATTGTTGTAATTATGCTCAATAAAATTGTTTCTAAATCAAAGGTATTTTTCTTTCTATAGTAGACTAGCGTATATTTTTTAGAGTAGAAAAAACATGTTTTGAGAGTATGGTCATGGTTGTATAAGACAACGCTTTACGTTATTGATATGAATTGCACAAGAATGTGCAGCGTAGCTTCACGTGGACATTTTAAAAAGCGACCTATGTCTATAAAGTGGCCAAGCATGTTATAAAAGCTCTTCACCTTTTCAAAGAGAGTGAGTAGTGAGCGGGGATTCCCCTTGCAAAAAGCGATATATTTTTTGGACAATTGCCTTAACTCGAGAGTAGTTTGATTAAGAATGTAACATGTCTAGAATTGTTTGATTGACATTTGCAAAAAGGGATAAGGGATTCGCGAATTGGCCTATACAAACGATATTAATTGAATAATAGAGAAAAAAACAGAGCTAGATAGTATTTGCGAATCGGATTGTACGAAGGTAGAGAAAAAGGGTTAAAGTGATTTGCAGTTAAAATAGCTCTGAAGAGCATGTTAATTCATACCTTATTTTTTATAAATTTGAGACAACATAAATCTATGAATATGGTTAATGATGATAGAATGGCATTGCGAGTTGACCTTGCTCTACCTCTCCGATATGTTCTGTATGATACACAAGTGGTGTTTGAACAGTGTTGTCAGTTTAAAATAGAGTCTAGCGTTATAGTATACTAAAAGTTGATACTAAGAGAGATGTAGATGACAAGAAAAGAATTTTAATAATGAAATTCAGAACAAACCTTAGAAATCATTGCAAATCAAGTAGTAAGGTGTATGTGAGTACGAACCATCAAGGATCATAAGCACCAACGACCCTAACCAGCAGAGACATCAACCCCCCAAAGCTCCCCTATCCCCAAACTCGAAAGGCGCCCCCCTCCCCTCCAAATTTTTGGCCCCCCCGCCTCCCCATTTTTTTTTTTAACATTATATATTTTTTAAACTTTTTTTTTTACATTTCTTCGAATGAGATGAAACATAATTAAATTCAGTAGTGTTTTGTTGTAGTTTAACATTCCAAAGTTACATTCTCTTGATTTTTCAAATTTCATTTTTAATTTCTGTCGTTGAAATGCAAGAATTGGACTATTTCAGTAGTGTTTTGTCGTAGTTTACCTTGTCACAGTTAAATTCTCTTGACTTTTCAAAATTCATTTTGGATTTCTTTCCTTGAAATGCAAGAGTTGGAATATTTCAGTAGTGTTTTGTTGTGGTTTACCTTGTCACAGTTACATTCTCTTGATTTTTCAAAGTTCATTTTGGATTTCTTTCATTGAAATGCAAGATTATTTCAGTAATGTTTTGTCGTGGTTTACCTAGTGTCTGTCTTTCTCTGTTTATGTGCCTGATTCTATTTGTTTGCGTATTTGTTTGCATGTCTGGATTGGTGTTTGCAAGTCCAAAAATTTGTCTTTGTTGGTTTGAATGTCTAAAGTGTCTGTCTTTATCTGTTTGTGCGTCTCATTCTATTAGTTTGTGTGTCTGGGTTGGTGTTTGAAAGTCCAACTATCTGTCTTTGTTGGTTTGAATGTATAAATTGTCTGTCTTTCTCTGTTTGTGTTTCTGATTCTATTTGTTTGCATGTCTGGTTTGGTGTTTGCAAGTCCAAGAATTTGTCTTTGTTGGTTTGAATGTCGAAAGTGTCTGTCTTTATCTGTTTGTGTGCCTGATTCTATTTGTTTGCATGTCTGGGTTGGTGTTTGTATGTCCAAGTATGTGTCTTTGTTGGTTTGAATGTCTAAAATGTGTCTCTCTCTTTTTGTGTTTCTGAGTCTATTTGTATGCATGTCAAGGTTGGTATATGCATGTCCACTTACCTGTCTTTGGTTGTTTTAATTTCAAATGTGTCTATATTTCTATGTTTGTCTGTCTGATTATATTTTTTTTTATGTCTTGATTAGTGTTTGTATGGCCAATAATCTGTCTTTGTTGGTTTGAATGTCTAAATTGTCTGTCTTTCTCTGTTTATGTGGCTGATTCTGTTTGTTTACATGTCTTGGTTTGTGTTTGCAAGTCAAAGTATTTGTCTTTGTTGGTTTGAATGTTTAATGTGTCCGTTTTTTCTCTGTTTGTGTGTCTGAATCTATTTGTTTGCAAGTCTGGGTTGATGTTTACAAGTCCAAGTACATGTCTATGTTGGTTTGAATTTCTTAATTGTCTGTCTTTCTCTGTTTGTGTATCTGATTCTATTTGTTTGCATGTCTGGGTTGGTGTTTGTAAGTCCAAGAATTTGTCTTTGTTTGTTTGAATGTCTAAAGTGTCAGTTTTTCTCTGTTTATGTCGCTGATTCTATTTGTTTGCATGTCTGGGTTGATGTTTGCAAGTCCAAGTATTTGTCTTTGTTGGTTTGAATTTCTAAAGTGTCTGCTTTTCTCTGTTTGTGTGTCTGATTCTATTTGTATGCATGTCTTGGTTGGTGTTTGCAAGTCCAAGTATTTGTCTTTGTTGGTATGAATGTCTAAAGTGTCTTTTTTTCTCTGTCTGTGTGTCTGATTTTATTTTTTTGTATGTCTTGGCTTATTTTTGCAAGTTCGAATATTTTTAAGAAATTGTTGTAATGTCTAAAGTTTCTTTCTTTCTCTGACGACTGGGCTTATTAAATTTGTTTGCATATCTGTGTTAGTATTTATAAGTTCTAGTATTTGTATTTGTTTATTTGAATATCTAAAGTGTCTACTTTTCTCTGTTTGTGTGTCTGATTCTATTTGTATACATGTCTGGGTTGGTGTTTGCAAGTCCAAGAAATTGTCTTTGTTGGTTTGAATGTCTAAAGTGTCTGTCTTTCTCTGTTTGTGTGTCTGATTTTATTTGAACGCATGTCAGGGTTGGTGTTTGCAAGTCCAAGTATTTGTCTTTGTTGGTATGAATGTCTAAAGTGTCTGTCTTTCTCTGTTTGTGTGTCTGATTCTATTTGTTTGCATGTCTGGGTTGGTGTTTGCAAGTCCAAGAATTTGTCTTTGTTGGTTTGAATGTCTAAAGTCTCTTTTTTCTCTGTTTGTGTGTCTGATTCTATTTGTTTGCATGTCTGGGTTGGTGTATGCAAGTCCAAGTATTTGACTTTGTAGGTTTGAATGTCTAAAGTGTCTGTCTTTCTCTGTTTGTGTGTCTGATTTCATTTGTTTGCATGTTCAGGCTGGAGTTTGCAAGTCCAAGAGTTTGTATTTGTTGGTTTGGATGTCCATAGTGTCTGTCTTTCTCTGTTTGTGTGTCTGATTCTATTTGAATGCATGTCTGGGTTGGTGTATGCAAGTCCAAGTATTTGACTTTGTAGAATTGAATGTCTAAAGTGTCTGTCTTTCTCTGTTTGTGTGTCTGATTCTATTTGTTTGCATGTCTGGGTTGGTGTTTGCAAGTCCAAGAATTTGTTGATGTTTGCAAATCCAAGTATTTTTCTTTGTTGGTTTGAATGTCTAAACTGTCTGTCTTTCTCTGTTTGTGTGTCTGATTATATTTGTTTACATGTCTGGGTTGGTGTTTGCAAGTCCAAGAATTTGTCTTTGTTGGTTTGAATGTCTAAAGTATCTGTCTTTCTCTGTTTGCGTGTCTGATTCTATTTGTTTGCATGTTTGGGTTGGTGTTTGCAAGACCAAGAATTTGTCTTTGTTGGTTTGAATGTCTAAAGTGTCTGTCGTTCTCTGTTTGTGTGTCTGATTCTATTTGTTTGCATGTCTGGGTTGGTGTTTTAAGTCCAAGAATTTGTCTTTGTTGGTTTGAATGTCTAAAGTGTCTGTCTTTCTCTGTTTATGTGTCTGATTCTTTTTGTATGCATGTCTGGGTTGGTGTTTGCATGTCAAAGTATATGTCTTTGTTGGTATGAATGACTAAATTGTCTTTCTCTCTTTTTGTGTCTGATTATATTTGTTTGCATGTCTGGGTTGGTGTTTGCAAGTCCAGGAATTTTTCATTGTTGGTTTGAATGTCTAAAGTGTATGTCTTTGTCTGTTTTTGTGTCTGATTCTATTTGTTTGCATGTATGGGTTGGTGTTTGCAAGTCCAAGTATCTGTCTTTGTGGGTTTGAAATGTCTAAAATTTCTTTCTTTTTCGGTTTGTTTGTCTGATCCTATATGTTTGTATGGCAAGGCCGGTTTTTTCAGGTCCAATTATTTGTCACTGGTTGAATTTAAGTCTCTTGAGTATTCATTTATCAGTGTAAGTGGCTGATTATGTTTTGTTACCTGTCTTTATATGTGTCTGCAAGTCAAATAATTTATTTTTGCTGTTTTGAATGTTTAAAGTGACTGTCTTTCTCTGTTTGTGTGTCTGATTCTATTTGTTTGCATGTCTGGGTTAGTTCATGTCCAAGAACTTTTCTTGTTTGGTTTGAATGTTTAAAGTGTCTGTCTTTCTCTGTTTGTGTGTCTGGTTCTATTTGTATGCATGTCTGGGTTGGTGTTTGCATGTCCAAGTAGTTGTCTTTGTTTGCAATACCAACCTTTTTTTTTCAAGCGTGGCGCGCCACGCTAAGTGAACCTAAATGAACCTAACGTGAATACAGTTATGTCTTTCTCTAGTGTCTGTCTTTCTCTGTTTATGTGTCTGATTTTATTTGTTTGCATGTCTGGATTGGTGTTTGCAAGTCCAACTATTTGTCTTTGCTGGTTTGAATGTCTAAAGTGTCTGTCTTTCTCTGTTTGTGTGTCTGATTCTATTTGTTTGCATGTCTGGGTTGGTGTTTGCAAGTCCAAGTATTTGTCTTTGTTGGTTTGAATGTCTAAAGTGTCTGCTTTTCTGTGTTTGTGTGTCTGATTCAATTTGTATGCATGTCTTGGTTGGTGTTTGCAAGTCCAAGAATTTGTCTTTGTTGGTTTGAATGTCTAAAGTGTCTGTCTTTCTCTGTTTGTGTGTCGGATTTTATTTTTTTGCATGTCTGGGTTGGTGTTTGCAAGTCCCAGAATTTGTCTTTTTTGGTTTGATTGCCTAAAGTGTCTGTTTTTCACCGTTTGTGTATCTGATTTTATTGGTTTGCATGTATGAGTTGGTGTTTACACGTCCAACAATTTGTCTTTGATGGTATGAATGTATACAGTGGCTAGCTTTCTCTGTTTGTCTTGCTGATTATATTTCTTGGAATATGTGGGTTAGTGTTTGCAAGTCCAAGTATATTCTATTGCTGGTTTGAACGTCAAGTTTATCATTATTTCACTATTTGTGTGTCTGATTCTATTTCTTTGCATGTCTGGGTTGGTGTTTACAAGTCCAAGTATTTGTTTTTTTTGGTTTGAATTCTATTTGTGACAGTAATTCTCTTTTTATGTGTCTGAGTCTATGTGATGGTACTTCCGGATTGGATTTTGAAACTCCAAAAGATTATCATTTGGAGCTCGAATTTTCAAAGAGACTTTCTTTCTCTGTTTGATTGTATAATTATATTTATATGAATGTATTGGTTAGTCTGTGCATGTCCAAGTATTTTTCTTTTTTGGTTTGAATGTCTAAAGCTTCTGTCTTTCTCTGTTTGTGTGTCTGATTCTATTTGTTTGCATGTCTGGGTTGGTGTTTGCAAGTCCAAGAATTTGTCTTTGTTGGTTTAAATATCTAAAGTGTCGGTTTTTTTATGTTTATTTATCTGATTCTATTTTTTTGTATGTCTGGGATGGTGCTTGCATGTCCAAGAATTTGTCTTTGATGGTTTGAATGTCTAAAGTGTCTGTCTTTCTCTGTTTGTGTGTCTGATTCTATTTGTTTGCATGCCTGGGTTGGTGTTTGCAAGTCCAAGAGTTTGTCTTTTTTGGTTTGAATATCTAAAGTGTCCGTCTTTCTCTGTTTGTGTGTCTGATTCTATTTGTTTGCATGTCTGGGTTGATGTTTGCAAGTCCAAGTATTTGTCTTTGTTGGTTTGAATGTCTAAACTGTCTGTCTTTCTCTGTTTGTGTGTCTGATTCTATTTGTATGCATGTCTGGGCTGGTGTTTGCAAGTCCAAGAATTTGTCTTTGTTGGTTTGAATGTCTAAAGTATCTGCCTTTCTCTTTTTGCGTGTCTGATTTTATTTGTGTTGCATGTTTTGGTTGGTGTTTGCAAGACCAAGAATTTGTCTGTGTTGGCTTGACTTACTTATCTGTCGGTCTTTCTCTGTGTGTGAGTCTGATTCTAATTGATTGCTTCTTTGAGCTTGTGGGTGAGAGAACTAGTATTATACTTTTTTGTTTTGAGTGTAGAAAATGTCTGTATATTGCTGTTTGTGTATCAGGCTCATTTTGTATGCATGTCTGGGTTGGTGTTTACAAGTCAAAGTATTTGTCTTTGTCGCTTTGAATGTCTAAAGTGTCTTTCTCTGTTTTTGTGTCTCATTTTATATGTTTGCATGTCTGGGTTGGTGTTTGCAAGTCCAGGAATTTGTCTTTGTTGGTTTGAATGTCTAAAGTGTCTCTCTTTCTCTGTTTGTGTGTCTGATTCTATTTATTTGCATGTCTGGGTTGGTGTTTGCAAGTCCAAGTATTTTTCTTTGTTGGTTTGAATGTCTAAAGTGTCTGTCTTTCTCAATTTGTGTGGCTGATTCTATTTGTTTGCATGTCTGGGTTGGTGTTTGCAAGTCCAAGAATTTGTCTTTGTTGGTTTGAATATCTAAAGCGTCTGTCTTTCTCTGTTTATGTGTCTGATTCTATTTGTTTACCTGTCTGGGTTGGTGTTTGCAAGTCCTAGTATTTGTCTTTGTTGGTTTGAATGTTTAAAGTGTCTGTCTTTCTCTGTTTGTGTGTCTGATTCTATTTGTTTGCATGTCTGGGCTGATGTTTGCAAGTCCAAGAATTTGTTTTTGTTGGTTTGAATGTCTAAAGTGTCTGTCTTTCTCTGGTTGTGAGTCTGATTCTATTTGTTTGCATGTCCAGGTTGGTGTTTGCATGTCCAACCATTTGCCTTTTTCTGTTTGAAAGCATACATTATCTAAACTGTGTAGGTCTGTTTGATTCCTGACATGTCAATTTACTTTCACGACTGTGTTGAGATATGAAAGTAAAAGTATAATCCAGAGCTTCTTTGATTCTGTAATGTATGTGTCTTTATTTGTATGTATGTATTAATATAGCTGATTTTGTCTTTGGGTTGGGATTCTCATCTCAAAGTATTTTTCTTTGTTGGGTTGAATGTCTAAAGTGTCTGTCTATCTCCGTTTATGTGGCTGATTCTATTGGTTTACGTGTCTGGGTTGATGTTTGTAAGTTCAAGTATTTGTCTTTGTTGGTTTGAATGTTTAAAGTGTCTGTCTTTCTCTGTTTGTGTGTCTGATTCTACTTGTTTGCATGTCTGGGTTGATGTTTGCAAGTCCAAGAATTTGTCTTTGTTGGTTTGAATGTATAAAGTGTCTGTCTTTCTCTTTTTACATGTCTGCTTCTATTTTTTTGCATGTCTGGGTTGGTGTTTGCAAGTCCAAGTGTTTGCAGGTCCAAGTATTTGTCTTTGTTGGTATGAATGTCTAAAGCTTCTGTCTTTCTCTGTTTGTGTGTCTGATTCTATTTGAATGCATGTCTGGGTTTGGGTTGGTGTTTGCAACCCAAGTCTTGCATTTCAATGAAAGAAATTCAAAATGAACTTTGTGAAATCAAGAGAATGTAAAAATCCAAAAAAAATCAAGAGAATGTAACTGTGACAAGGTAAACCACGACAAAACACTACTGAAATATTCCAACTCTTGCATTTCAAGGAAACCAGAAAGACATACATTTTAGACATTCAAACCAACAAAGACAAATACTTGGACTTGCAAACACCAATCCAGACATGCAAACAAATAGAATCAGACATACAAACAGATAAAGACAGACACTTTAGACATTCAAACCAAGGTAAACCACGACAAATCATTACTGAAATAATACAAGTCTTGCATTTCAATGAAAGAAATTCAAAATGAACTTTGTGAAATCAAGAGAATGTAAAAATCCAAAAAAATCAAGAGAATGTAACTGTGACAAGGTAAACCACGACAAAACACTACTGAAATATTCCAACTCTTGCATTTCAAGGAAACCAGAAAGACATACATTTTAGACATTCAAACCAGCAAAGACAAATACTTGGACTTGCAAACACCATTCCAGACATGCAAACAAATAGAATCAGACATACAAACAGAGAAATACAGACACTTTAGACATTCAAACCAAAAAATACAAATTCTTGGACTTGCAAACACCAACCCAGACATGCAAACAAATAGAATCAGACATACAAATAGAGAAAGACATACAATTTAGACATTCAAACCAACAAAGACAGATACTTGGACTTGCAAACGCCAATCCAGACATGCAAACAAATAGAATCAGACCCACAAAAAGAAAAAGAAAGACATTTTAGACATTCAAACCAACAAAGACAAATACTTGGACTTGCAAACACCAATCCAGACATGCAAACAAATAAAATCAGGCACATAAACAGAGAAAGACAGACACTAGGTAAACCACGACAAATCATTACTGAAATAATACAAGTCTTGCATTTCAATGAAAGAAATTCAAAATGAACTTTGTGAAATCAAGAGAATGTAAAAATCCAAAAAAAATCAAGAGAATGTAACTGTGACAAGGTAAACCACGACAAAACACTACTGAAATATTCCAACTCTTGCATTTCAAGGAAAGAAATCCAAAATGAACTTTGAAAAATCAAGAGAATGTAACTGTGACAAGGTAAAGCACAAGAAAACACTAAAGAAATAATCCAACTCTTTAACTTCAATGTAAGAAATTCAAAATCGTGAGAATGCAACTGTGACAAAGTAAACCACAACAAAACAATACTGAAATATTCCAACTCTTACATTTCAATGAAAGAAATCCAAAATGAACTTTGAAAAATCAAGAGAATGAAACTGTGACAAGGTAAACCACGACAGAACACTACTGAATTTAAGTATGTTTCATCTCACTCGAAGACATGTAAAAAAAAGTTGGAAAAAATATATCATGTCAAAAAAAATAATAAAAAAAAATGGCTAGGGGGGGGCAAAAATTTGGAGGGGAGGGGGCGCCCTTCGAGTTTGGGGATAGGGGACCTTTGGGGGGTTGATGCCTCTGCTGGTTAGGGTCGTTGGTGCTTATGATCCTTGATGGTTCGTACTCACAAACACATTACTACATGATTTGCAATGATTTCTAAGGTTTGTTCTTAATTTAATTATTAAAATTATTTTATTGCCATCTACATCTCTCTTAGTATCAACTTTTAGTATACTATAACGTTAGACTCTATTTTAAACTGACAACACTGTTCAAACACCACTTGTGTATTATGCAGAACATATCGGAGAGGTAGAGCTAGGTCAACTCGCAATGTCATTCTATCATCATTAACCATTTTCATAGATTTATGTTGTCTCAAATTTATAATAAATAAGGTATGAATTAACATGCTCTTCAGGGTTACCTTAACTGCTAATCACTTTAACCCTTTTTCTCCACCTTCATACAATCCAATTCGCAAATACTATCTAGCTCTGTTTTTTTTATCTATTATTCAATTAATATCGTTTGTATAGTCCAATTCGCGAATCCCTTACCCCTTTTTGCAAATGTCAATCAATCAATTCTAGACATGTTACATTCTTAATCAAACTAATCTCGAGTTAAGGCAATTGTCCAAAAAAAATATATCGCTTTTTGCAAGGGGACTTGCAAACACCAACACAGACATGCAAACAAATAGAATCAGACACACAAACAGAGAAAAACAGACACTTTAGACATTCAAACCAACAAAGACAAATACTCGGACTTGCAAACACCAACCCAGACATGCATTCAAATAGAATCAGACACACAAACAGATAAAAGCAGACACTTTAGAAATTCAAACCAACATAGACAAATAATTGGACTTGCAAACATCAACCCAGACATGCAAACAAATAGAATCAGCCACAAAAACAGAGAAACACAGACACTTTAGACATTCAAACAAACAAAGACAAATTCTTGGACTTACAAACACCAACCCAGATATGCAAACAAATAGAATCAGATACACAAACAGAGAAAGACAGACAAATAAGACATTCAAACCAACATAGACAGGTACTTGGACTTGCAAACAGCAACCCAGACATGCAAACAAATATAATCAGACACACAAACAGATACAGAAACAGACACTTTAAACATTCAAACCAACAAACAGAAATACTTGGACTTGCAAACACCAACCAAGACATGTAAACAAATAGAATCAGCCACAGAAACAGAGAAAAACAGACACTATAGACATTCAAACAAACAAAGACAAATTCTTGGACTTACAAACTCCAGCCCAGACATTCAAACAAATAGAATCAGATACACACACAGAGAAATACAGACAATTTAGGCATTAAAACCAACCAAAACAAATTCTTGGACTTGCAAATATCAACCCAGACATTCAAACTAATAGAATGAGGCGTACAAAGAGAGAAAGACAGACATTTTAGACATTCAAACCAACAAAGACAAATTCTTGGACTTGCAAACACCATCCCAGATACGCCAACTAATAGAATCAGACATACAAACAGAGAAAGACAGACACTTTAGACATTCAAACCAACAAAGACAAATTCTTGGATTTGCAAACACCAGACCAAACGTGCAAACAAATAGAATCAGACACACAAACAGAGAAAGACAGACAATTTAGACATTCAAACCAACAAAGACAGATAGTTGGACTTGCAAATATCAACCCAGACATACAAACTAATAGAATGAGACGCACAAACAGAG